>NW_021916974.1:0-1120 GCF_006229205.1 Suricata suricatta | reverse complement strand
GAGCAGACACCACACTATGATAGTGTGGAGCCTGATGTGGGGCTTGAACTCACAAACTGTGAGATCTTGACCTGAGCTGAAACCAAGAGTTGATTGCTTAACTGACTGACTCAGGAAACCAGGATCAACTGTATATTCAAACTCACAGAAAAGGGATTAGAAGAATAGAGACTAAACTACTAAGAATAGCCACCTGCTATTAAAACAGTACAAGACTTTATAAATAACTACTTAATAAATACCACTGGTGGCTAGAACCCCTTGGATGTCTACCCATTTCAAGAATCAGAACAGACACTGCCTTCCACTCTCACCTCCCTTATTTGGAGACACCACATGGCTTTTCCTCCCTCCAGTAATCCCCAATCTTTCAGTAATACAGCTCATCACCCACAATTCTCAATTTCAACCACATCTTCTCCAAATATGCGCCATCCCTCATGCAAACATTAAATTAATACTTTCATTGTGGGCCGCAAAAATTGAGAAAGGTGGTTGGTTCTTAAGCATTTTGAGTCTTGTAGACATTAAGGAATAACTGGCAATTACTTTATAAGCTCCTAGTAGCATGTTTCTTGCCTATAAACATAGTAAGGCTGAAACATAAATGTTTTAGAAAGATTTTTGACAGGCATAGAAACAAACAGATTCTCTGGTTAACCCTGAATTAACATAAAATTAAAGCAAGCCAGGGCTTCCACTTCTAGGAAAACGGGGTGGAGATACTTTTCCCTGTTCCTCCCACTAAGTACAACTAAAAACCCTGGACATTACATGAAACAACGGAAGTGAACCCTGAAAGGTGACAGAAGAAGGCGGACAGCTAGGGACCTCAGGACCCAAGGAACAACATGATGGTGAGTTCTGTGGGTTTCTTTTTGCTCTACAATCCCAGACTCAGAGCTAAAGAAGCCAGCAACCCAGAAACAGCGACAGACACAGACCAACAAACTCTGCTTTCTCCAGCCAAATGGGCATCCTGGCAAGACAGAACAGATCTACTCCAAACACCATATAAAAGACTGTGCCCACCCCCACTCATGCCAGCAACATCAGAGTAGGGAGTCTAGACTCTCACCCTCACCAGGCTGCAACGGGACATCCTGATATCTCTGCCAAT
>NW_021916973.1:0-1120 GCF_006229205.1 Suricata suricatta | reverse complement strand
TGTAAAAACCTTCCCCCCGTCATTTGCTTTCTCTTGCCTTTTACAGAAATACTTAATTTTTATGAAGTCATCGCTGCCTTTGGGGAAGCTGTTCCGCACCTGTCGTGCTCGGCAGCGCGCTCGGCCCCGGCGACACCAGGGGCTCACTTAGGTTTTCTTTTAGTACGTTTGTGAGTGTAAAAAAAAATGATCTCTTTGGCCCTCCTGGGCGGCTCACTGGGTGAAGCCATACCAAATCTGAACATTTCGTTGAATCCTGAGTATTCAAAAAACTTTGCAATAATTTCAGGTTATAAGCATTTTACATATTTAGGGAGAGTTAATCCAGAAAGATGCATGCCAAATTGTTCATGTTGACCTCTGGGAATGCGCTTCCAAAGGAGGGGGAGAAAATCTCACTTTCTATTTCATTTAGTTCTGTACAGCCAGGATCTGTTACAATTAGCATGTAGACCTTAATGACACACTGCTGGTAGAACGTAGGTTTCCTTTCTGGAGGGCGACTGAATGCTAGCTGCGGAGAGCCTGGGCCATTCATCTTCTAAGGAAGTAGTAAAAATGTAAGCAAAGACTTTATGTTCAGATGTTCATCACAGTGAAATTAATAATAATGGAACTTGGAATATTCTAAGACAGAGGACACTGTTGCCATTGAAACTCTATTTCCATCACTTGGAAAATGTCCTCTTAGCATTGTTACTGCTTTGTGTGGCTGTGTGTGTGTGTGTCTACACCCCACTTACACACACACACACACACACACACACACACACACACACACACGTTAATAGCCATTTCCCCTGGGTGGCGGGGTGACAAGCCATCAGCACTCTCCTTACATTTAAAGTATCTTCATGTGTAATTTTTTATACCAAACATGTTTTAAATGTCATCACTATGTTTCTAGATAAAGAGGGTGAAGTTGTCTATTACGACCCGTGTGAAAGCCCAGAGGAGCTCAAAGCCATCGACGGTGTGACGGGGCTGCGGGGTGACGAGGCCCTGGAGACGGAGGAGCTGAGCCGGCAGTGCCGGCGCCTCGAGTCCCAGCGGGGCCGGATCTGCGCCAGGAGGGCCCGTCTCCGGAACAGGCGGGTAGGCGCGCCCGGGGCGGTCCTCC
>NW_021916972.1:0-1120 GCF_006229205.1 Suricata suricatta | reverse complement strand
GGGGAGTAGTCTCATCCTCACGCCGGCCACCTTGCCCGGAGTTGGCGTAGGTGCAGGCAGTGGCCCCCCGGAAGGCCTGCCCGCAGGTGTGCACACAGCTGGGGACAGGGCAGCCACTTGCAATGCCCTGCTTTGGCTTGTCCCTGACCGAGGTGGGTTGGGTTCAAGCCCCAGGGGAGGAGCCTGCCAGGCCAGCAGCGGGTGTCTCCCCCCCCACCCCGACATGCACCGGCAGGGGTGGGAGCCCTCAGACAAGATACAGGACCTCCCAGGACAGGCGAAGCGGAGTCACGGGACCCAGCAAGCCACTCCTGGGGTCTCCCCGCCCCCACCGGAGACGAATGGAAACAAAATGTCCACACAAAATTTGTTACAGGAATGCTCCGAGCAGCAGGAATCCAAATCGCCTAAAGATGGAAACGCCCCAGGCATCTGCTGTAGAAGAAAGATTCGTACCAAGCATGTGTTCAAAACAGCAAGACAGATTGTATTTGAGCCGCTGCAGGAGGGGAGAGAGGCGTCAGCGTGGGGCTGGGCTCTGCTCCGAACAGAGCTAGGCGGCGGGGAGCTGGAGCGCAGGAGCCCGGCAGACATCAGCAGCCCCCCTCGACCTTCCCAAGGGCCGCGGTTGGGTGGATCCCGATTCTGGAAGGCTGCTGGAGTGTCACCAGCAGGAATCTTAGGGTGCGGCGGCGGATGGGAGTGGGGACCGGGGCTTCGAGGAGGGGCGCGTGCCTGCCCCTGCGGCTCCCAGGCTCAGCGGCACACGCACCCTGTGGTCAGAGGGAGGCCCGCAGCTGTTAGGACGCTGGGAAGGGAGACGACAACATGAGTGATTCTCTAAGGAGCGGCTCTCGGGAGGGAGAAGCCAGGTCGGCCATAGCCGCGCCCCGACTCCACTGGCCTCCCCACCCTAATTTGCAGAGACCTCTCCCAGGAGCCACCCCCTGGGCCACCCGCGTCCCCGCCTGGCGTGGCTAGGTCTGCACGCATCCGTCCGGCGGGGCCAGGGCGGGAGGGTTGGTTCAGAGCACAGACGGGGGGGGGGGGGGGGGGGGGGGGGGGGGGGGGGGGGGGGGGGGGGGGGGGGGGGGGGGGGGGGGGGGGGGGGGGGGGGGGG
>NW_021916971.1:0-1120 GCF_006229205.1 Suricata suricatta | reverse complement strand
TAATACAGAAATCCTATTGACTTGCATATCCTTTGGGTTCAGTCACCTTACTGGACTCATTACACATAATAGTTTTTAGATACTTTCCATGAGTTTTATAGGTATTTTCCATTTGTAAAGACTGGTAATTTTATTTGGAACACTATATTTTTTAGTTAAAATGATTTACTCAGAATTCAATAACTACTGAATAATACTTCTGATAGAGGGCATTCTTGATTGATTTTTGGCTTAATATGGTATCACTGTTTTTCCATTAAGCATGATGTTTGATATAAGTTAGTAAAAGACCTCATTTATCATGTTAAAAACTTGTATAATTAAATGATTACTAATAAGTTTTTATGTAGTAAAAATTTCATTATCCATGATGATGTTTTATCTCCAGTAAACCTTACTTACTTAACATTTATATATTGCTTACTCGGTGCCAGACACTGAACACTTTTCATATATTACTTCATGTAATATATTTTTTTAATTTTTTAACATTTTTATTTATTATTTAGAGACAGATATAGCATGATGGGGGGGGCAGAGAGAGGGGGAATACAGAATCGGAAAGAGGCTCCAGGCTCTGAGCTGTCAGCACAGAGCCCAAAACGGGGCTCAAACTCACAAACTGTGAGATCATGACCTGAGCTGCAGTCAGACGCTTAACCAACTGAGCCACCCAGGTGCCCTGACTTCATGTAATCTTTCTAACCACTCTGCTAATTTTCTTACTTTTTCCATTTAAGAGAAGAGAAAACTCAGGCATAAGTGTCACATAGTTCTTATGTGGTTGAGTCAGGACTGAATGCAGAGACCTGGATTCAGATTTCATACTCTTGAAACCATTGTTTACCTCCTTGCTAATGAACACTACTTATCTGCATTTTCTTTGGGAATTTTGAATATATTTTCATTAGTGAGATCAGTCTATAAATCTTTTTCATGCCGTACTTGTTTAGTTAACCAGTAGATAAATCCATAGAAGAGGTCAAAGTGATAGTCACTTCTAAGATTAGGTCAAGGAAACACTAGACTCTGTCTCAGATCATTCACTAAGGAGAAACTAGCTGCCTTGTCATAAGGAGACTCAGGTATCTCTGTGGAGAGGCTTATGTGGTGAAAAACC
>NW_021916970.1:0-1120 GCF_006229205.1 Suricata suricatta | reverse complement strand
CACAAAGCATACAAGGATGGGGCATGCAGTTTTAACAAGGTGCTCATGTCCTTCTAGGAATGTTGGCAGGTGTGGTGTTGGCAAAGTTTTTGCGGGTCATCTGGGTGGTGGGTGTGGGGGGGGGTGTCTACAACACCAGGACTGAGCAGCTTGGCTGGAGGGGACCAGTGTGTTATGGACAAGTTAGGTTGTGAATGAGTGTCTCACTGGTTCCCTTAGGTGGCTGTGTGTTTAACGTTGAGGGCACAGGAGGGAAATGATGCCTGCTAGCTCCTTTTTTCCTGCAGAAGTGCCTCAGCAAAGTGAGATTAGTAACTAACTCTCCCTTGCATAAGCAAGTTCCTTTCAAAATGCTGCTTTCAAGTTGTGTCTTAGTGGGCTGTTTGCTGTACTGCCTCTTTAAGGGCAGGGCTCGGCTTCCTATCACCCATGGGGCTCTCTGAGAGCTCAGCCTGCTCATTTTTAAAGTTCAAGGTTTTACATCCTGCTGGTTATAAGCACTCATGAAATTTTGGCCCCTATGATTGCCAAACAAAATGCTATGGATATTCCTCTTCCCATTGCAGGCTTGCCAGTATGGTTGTCTGTTTCTCACCCCTCTCTACATCCGCAGCTCCCTCCCTCTAGTGGTTGGTTAGACCCATGGGATTTAGGTTCCCATCAAGTCATCACCCATCTTTACCTCTTCAATGGGGCCTCTTCTCTATGTCTAGTTGTGGAGTTTGTTTGGCCAGTCCTTGGGTCCTTTTCTGGGTTGTTTGCTCTGATGAGAGTGTTATCTTGCTTATATTCATGAGTCAAGGTGAGTTTAGGGTCTTGTATTCTGCCATTTTACCCAGAAGTCTGATACTGATTCTTTATTCTGCTTCACCTAGTTTGATGTTGAACCCCTCTATTGAATTTTTTAGTTTAATTATTGCATTTTTTCAGTTCTGTAATTTATTCTTGGTATCTTCTTATATTTTCTAACTCTTTTTTGAATTCCTCGTTTGGTTCATGCATTGTTCTCCTGAACTCAGTGAACATTTTTATAACTACTATTTTGAACTCTTTATCAGGTAAATCACTTCTTTATCTCTGTTTCATTAATTTTTTTCCAAGGTTTTATCATTTCCTTCAT
>NW_021916969.1:0-1120 GCF_006229205.1 Suricata suricatta | reverse complement strand
TGGACAAAGACATGTTCTCCAAGTCCGACCCATGTAAGTCCTGCTCTGACAATAATGACAGTAATGACAACAGCAACGACATTCCGCCCGATGGCAGCAGCCAACCCTGAGCCCTTCCTGAGTGCTGACTGTGGCC
The DNA here is from genome assembly GCF_006229205.1 of Suricata suricatta. Classification (NCBI taxonomy): domain Eukaryota; kingdom Metazoa; phylum Chordata; class Mammalia; order Carnivora; family Herpestidae; genus Suricata; species Suricata suricatta. The sequence continues at coordinate 984 of NW_021916969.1, read as the reverse complement.
AGCACCACTCCGGGTGCCTCCGGGCTGTTTAGTGTTGTACTGGTACTGTCTGGGGGAGCACTGGGGGGCCTGGCCCTTCCCAGCCTGCAGGAACTTGTGACGATTAACACAACCAAGGGGGCTGGCAGGGGTCAGGGTACCTGGGGCCAGAAATTCTCAGTGCAGGGAAAGCAGTACATGTCAGAGTGCCCACTGCTGTGGTCTGGGGTGGGAGGATCTAACCCTTAGCAATTCCAGTCAACTGTATGACCTCAGACAGGTCACTGACCTCTGAGCCTCAGTGTGCCCATCAGTGCAGTGGGGCTGATAATAGCAATAGGCCTCATGAGACTGCGTTGAGGTCTAAAAGGATGACTCCGGGTTCAGATGTTCTCTCCCGTGTCTGCAGCTCAGTCCTCCGCGTGCCCTCCATCGTGTTCTGACCTAGATGCAGAGGGCCCCTGCCCTCCTCCAAAAGTGGGCGTCCCAGACATGCTTATGTTCTAGGCCCCTTCTCCAAGCCGACCACCCCCACCCCTGCGCCAGACGCAACAGTGCGGCCCAGGTCAGAGTCTCCTGAGGTGCCTCCCTCTCCAGAGCTGTGCCCACTTCTGGGGTCCCCACCTTCCTCAAGGCCTGGGTCTTAACCCTCTTTTTCTTTTCTCCCCACAGTGTGTGTCATGTATACTCAAGGGATGGAGAACAAGCAGTGGCGGGAGGTAGGTGGCCCCTTCCCAGAAACATCGCCTGTCCCTCCTTGTGTGTCTGTTTGTCTAACTCTGGAGACATCCCACGTGATGTGTTTTGAAGTGCAGTGTCTGAGCCCCTGGGAAGGATAGTAAGGCTTGAAGAGCATGGGGTTTTGTACCTGCTATTGCAGAAGAAATATGGTGGAGGGAAAAGCTCCTGCTCTCTGTGTGCCAGTCTGAGGGGGGAGACACAGCCCTGCCCTCAGGGAACCCCAGTCTGAGGGAGGAGACACAGCCCTGCCCTCAGGGAGCCCCA
>NW_021916968.1:0-1120 GCF_006229205.1 Suricata suricatta | reverse complement strand
CCATGACATAGGCGACAAGTCACAGCATCGTGTGAGCACACCCAGATACGAGACCGGAAGTCCTGCCCGGTTGCCTACACGCTGCCTTTTACGTACACCGTAGTCTCATCAGCGTGCAGGTGTGTGAGGATGAGATCAGCATCGGGACAAATTTAAATCTGCTCAAAATTCATTATCTTCAGAGTCACTGATTCCCGCGTTGGCACGCCTCAGGTGTTGTTCTTCGCACGTTACTTGCAACCTCACAAGTAACAGAAGCTGACATCTGGTTTTAGACGGTGATTCTTCCCCATCAGGGACTTGAGGAGAGTCCTTGAGAGAGCCATCTCCCCTGCTCTATCCCTCACCCTTTTCTGCACACCTAGCTTTTCTAGAAGGATCCACCACCCAAAGCAGCTGTCCTGTGCCCCTCCCCAAGGAGACCTGGGCATGCACCCTTCTCTGGTGCCAGGCAGCCAGATGAAGCCCCTGAGGAGGATGTGTCACCTGCTGCACAAGCAGGGCCGGTCCCCGAGTGGAAGGAGAGGCCTGGGCCTGTCCGACCTCAAAGCCTCGTCTGTCCTGGATGCAGCGGCTCTGGCCCTGAGGGCTTCTCGATGTGTGGCCCAGCTTTGTGACCTAAGCCAGCCAGGATGCCAGTGAAAAGGGCACATCCCCTGGCCCTGCCAAAGAACGACTACATCAGGGTGACTGGATGCAGGGTCCGGGGGTGTGCAGTCCCACTCCCGACCCCCCTTCATCCCCGGTGATGTGCGTTCACTGCTGCAGGCCCGATGAGAGCTCCCTGGCACGTTCCTGCCGAGAGAAGAGCGCTCTCTCCTGCTGAGCAGGCCCGGAGAAGGCAGTGGCCCTGCACATGGGGAAGGACAAGCCCCTGCCTGAAGGGTCTCCATCGTCTCCAGCTTCTGTGACTTTTCCTTGAGAATAGGGCGTGGCTGCAGAAACTGAGAAAACAAGGAGCCCTTCAGGGATGGGGAACATTCTGCTGGCCCCCCACTGGGCCCGCCACTGCACGTGAGCCATCTCTCCTCCTCGGACATGGTACTCGGTAGCTGTAGACTGAGGCCCAGAGAGGTTATACGGCTGGTCCAAGGCCACACAGCTGGTAAGAGCAGAAGTC
>NW_021916967.1:0-1120 GCF_006229205.1 Suricata suricatta | reverse complement strand
CTATGACATGGCTCAATCCCAAGAACATTATGCTAAGTAAAAGAAGCTGGTCCCAAAGAATCACATATTGTAGAATTCCATTCATGTGAAATTTCCAGAATAGGTAAATCCATAGAGAGAAAGTAGACAGGTGGTTGCCTAGGGCTAAGGGATCGATGGGAAATGGTGAGTCATTTCTAATGAATATAAGGTTTTTTTTGAAGATGGTGAAATGTCCTCAAATTTGAGAGTGGTAATGGATGAATAACTCTAAATGCATTGAAAATCACTGAACTGTACTGTTTAGATGGCTGAACTTATGGCATGTGTATTTTATCTTAATAAAGCTGTTATTATGGGGCCCCTGGGTGGCTCAGTCAGTTGAGTGTTTGACTTCAACTCAGGTCATGATTTCACAGTTCATGAGCTCGAGCCCCTCGTCGGGCTCTGCACTAACAGCTCAGAGCCTGGAGCCTGCTTTGGATTCTCTATCTCCCTCTTTCTCTCTGCCCTTCCCCTGCTTGTGCACTCTTTCTCTCAAAAAATAATATTAAAAAAAGAAAAAGAACAGTCGTCAAATACACAAAGTAAAATTTAAACCACCAACCTAGAAAATAAAAAAAATCTCTATATAAAACTTGCAGCATTATATGCAGTGCCTGGGCAGCTCAGTTGGTTAAGCATCTGACTCAATCTCAGCTTAGGTCTTGATCTCAGGATTGTAAATTTAAGCCCAATGTTGGGCTCCAAGCCCAGCTTTAAAAACAAAACAAAACAAAACACTTTCAACATTATCTAAGAGAATTTAAAAAACTTTGGCAACCTGCTAATTGTTTACTGTTTAGTAGTTTCAAAATCCAACTATCATGAACCACTTCAACAGTCCTGTGTAGAAAAACTATCTCCCTTCTCAACTGCAGTTTTCACTCAATGAAAAACTACGTACAACAGGGACACTATTATGATATAAGTTGGGGTGATATTGTGAAAGACTAGTAATGAGTAGACCTAGTTTTACACTAATGCCTTACCATTTACTAAGTGTGTCAGCCTGAGTATGTCCTCTTACCTTTCTCAGGTTTAGTTTCTTTATGGGCAAAATGGAGATGAAAATTTTTGCCATTTACCTCAGAGAGCTGTT
>NW_021916966.1:0-1120 GCF_006229205.1 Suricata suricatta | reverse complement strand
TTGTAGCAAAGGAAGGGTTTATTTGAGAGGCAATTGAATGAAGAGACAGGAGGGCAAGTCTCAAAAATGCCTTCCTGAGGTGGGAGAGAACAAGATTTTTATAACCACAAGAGTTGAGATTATAGAGATATTGGTGAAAAAGGTGGGGAAATTTACAACTTGAGGAGGAAAGATAGAGCATGCACACTGAGCAAACATAAATGTTACATACTTCCATGTCACGTTGGGGTGGAGAATTAATATGAGAATGAGGCAAAATTCAGGCTCTGACAGGAGGTTATCTAGGACAAGGAGATTGGTTATTGACATCCTCCAGGAGCTGGTATAAACTGGATGGAGTCTTCAGCTCTTCCTCTCCGATAAGGAATGCAGAGCCTTTCTTGTTCCTAAGCTGAAACCCTATCAGTTGACCTTGAGTCCATGCTTTTGCAGAAACGGCTAATGGACTTGGTGGGGATCTGAAAAAACACCATGGCTGATTTGGGGGAAGCAATTCTCTGAAAAACAAACATTAATTTTTTTGCTATTTTCAACCTTATTAGCTCTGTGAAGCATGGTTTCACCAGTACTTTATTAGCTTAGTTCAAGTTTCTGAATGTAATTGAGAGAAAAAAGATCAATTTGTTTTGTTATTTAATTCATGCTTTTCACCTTCCAGACTGTTTTTTTCCAATCATCACAAATTAATAACATTTATAAATTATTGAAAACCTTTTCTTGCTAAACAAATATTATGTTTAGGAAGCCAACTTAAAATATAAACGCATTGTTTAACACACATTTTTATGTAGAAATTATCTTCAAGCTACAGGTTTCCTGTTTGTTCCTGCTAAAACATTTTGTATACTTTATTTAGCAATAAGACATTGCTTCATTTCTTCTCAGAAGTCTTAAAAAAGGAAAAAGCAATTTAAATAGAATGGCTAATGACATAATAAAAAACAAACCTTTAACAAGTGTATTACCCAGGTTAGATTTTATTTTTATTTATCTGCCCTACTGAAACTTTTTCCCCAGTGATATTGAAAGACAGAGTTTGCTTTGAGGATCACAAGAAGTAGTGTATATGAAAACTCTCTGGGTAAATAATTATAGGAGTAGCCTAATGTGAGACGTAAAG
>NW_021916965.1:0-2218 GCF_006229205.1 Suricata suricatta | reverse complement strand
TAAATAGTTGATCCGCCTTGTTGAAAGATACAGCTTTCCTTTCTCAAATAGAAAAAAAGGTGCCTTTCGAGTACTCAGATACATGTGTGTATAAAGTGGGTCAATGAACTTTAAGAAGCAAGAAAGAGTAGTAAGAAGAGAAATGGGAGGGCTTAGGGTCCAACCGAGGAAGGAGGACCAGCGGAGGGTGGGTCTGCGAATGCGCGGCTCCCCGACACCTGCCGGCAGGTGGGTCCGGCCGCGCTGAGGGACACGCGCTCCGGGGGGACAAAGGTTTCCCGCCTCGCTTCTCGGAGTAGACCATCTCTCAGGCCCAGATAACAGCCCAAACTGCGAACTCGCCCTGGTCTCGACTTCTTTTGTCATGGATTTGGGGTTTCTGAGTTCTCGGGGCGGGGGCGGGGGGAACAGAAGGGTCAGAGGCTCTGGAGAGGGGCGGGACCCACAGGCCTTCCTTCCCGCCGACGCCAGCGCAGCTCTCGGGCGCCACCACGCGGTCTCGGAGCCACACTGCAGCTCCAGACTCGGGGCCGGGCAGCGCGGCGGGCGGAGTCCCGGACCCCCAGGATCTGGGCGGAGCCGACCTGCTCCAACCGTCCCCGGGGGCCGGGAGTGTGCGCTGCGCGGCCGCCCCTCCCGGGCTGGGTAGGACAGAGGAAGCCCCGCTCGGCGCCGTCTGTGTGCTTCTGCAGTTTGGGACGGACTGAGTTCTCCTGGGAAGAAACCCGGCTCAGCTGTGTCGGCCCTGGGACGTCTCTTTTCCCTTTCTTTACAGCCAGGAAGGTGCTCGTCGCCCTTGGTTCCTTGTGACTTCAATATGCTTAAGTGGGAAACTGTGGTGAGTGAAGATTAAGAGAGAGGGAGAGAGAAGGATGAAGATTAAATGGCAGGGCAAGAAAGAGGAAAGGCCTCAGAGATGCAGAAGGCAGTGAGGAGAGACACGGGGAGTCTAAAGAGAGGGAAACTGAGGCAGAGATGGAGGAGAAGAGGCAGAAACCCGCAGCAGGGAGCTGGCCGGGGCAGACAAGTTGGAGAGGAGGCGAAGCAGGACACTGACTGAGAGGTCACAGAAATAAACACAGAAACAGGATGACACTCACAGAGAGATAGAAATGAGAATATTCAGAGAAATAGGAGACAGCTGAGAGACGGGCAGAGCCAGAGACAAGGAGAATGCAAGAGCACTAGGATGAGGGGCTCCGTGAGGGGTCAGTGAAAAGCAGGGACGGGCCTGAGTCGGAGGAACTGGCGCAGCAGGGCGCCCAGGAGAGCAGGATTTGAGCTGAGGCACCTGTGACATCTGACTTAAAGTACCAGCATTGCTCAGGGCACCTGGTGCCAAAGTCGGTTAAGCGCTCTTGGTTTCAGCTCAAGTCACAACCTCGTGGTGGTGGGATTGTGCTCCAGGGTCCGGCTCGTGCTGATCGCTGACCTGAAGCCTGTTTGGGCTTCTCTCTTCCCCCTCTCTGCCCCTCCTGGACCCCAGAGAGAAGACAGCTGAGTGTGAACCAGGAAGTGAGTTCTCACCAGAAACCCGATCTCAGGTGCCTTGCCTTCACACTTCCCAGCTTCCAGACCCGCAGGAGGCAAGGATCTGTTGACTGTAAGCCACCCAGTCTGCAGTGACTGTGAGAGCAGCCTGAAGGGACCAAGGCAGAAGCCGACTCCCTGTCCCTTCTGCATCCTAGCAATCTACAAGGTTGCTGTGCTTTTGAAAGTAGGGCGAAAAATAACTCAATGGGAGACCGTTCCAGAATTATATTACACAAAGAGGCTTTACTGAAAGATGCTTTAAACAATAGAAAAGATAGCCCTGCAAAATAAAAGGAAATACCAACATTCACAATGAGAATTCCCCTCCCCTTATACTGATGTCCTCTCTCTGGACCGATGAGGTTTGCAGCCAACAAGTTGGTTGTGCACAGACCAGAGGCTGAAGCCCAGGTCCTGGGAATTTTCTCTTCCAAAACAAGCTCTGTTCTCCCGTCCAGAGATTCCGCCTGGGAACCAGGTGGCCCTGGGGGGAGAGGTGAGGGTCCTGCCCCTCAGCCCCCACCCCTCCCCGGGCTCCGTGTGCCAGCCCAAGCCAGGTCTGCAGCCATCTGAAGATGCTCTGCAGGGAGAAGCTTGGAAGTCAGACTCCAGCCAATGGAGGGCAGGGACATGCAAACCAACATGCAAACGAGATGCTAATTGCCCAGAGCCACCGCCCTCTGAC
>NW_021916964.1:0-1120 GCF_006229205.1 Suricata suricatta | reverse complement strand
CACCCGACGCTTGGAGGTGCACCCTGCCATGACTCCCACCAAGGGTGCTTCTGGAAATGGAGAATGCTAATAACCGCCGGCCACGTGAAGTCATGAAATAATGAAAGAATTGAGTGATTTTTGTCAGGCGATTCAATAAGAATGTGAGGCCTTAAGGCTTAGGAGATATGGCTAATGTAACACCGAAGACAAATCGTCCGGGCTCTTTAAGAATACATGGCTGGCACTGAGAAAATCTTCGAGAGCCAAGTATTTTGAGAATTATAAAGTGATGTTATAACAAGGTCAGGAGTCTAGGTACATAGGTTTTAAATTACCGCAATAGCCTGTAACGGAGTCCTATAAAGGGATGAAAGGTACTTCATTACAACCCTGCAAGACCAACTTGGGTGCTTCTGAGGCCAGCAGGTAGAATCGGGGCGGCTCCTCCAGGTTTGCCGGCCAGGACGGTCAGAGGGGAAAGAATACTTCTTGGGAAATTAGCTCATGAAATCAACCACCGGAAATGAGCCTTCAAGTACTTGGGCCTGCCACCCTGCCACCTTAAAGCTAAGAAAAGCAAAACGTTCCTTTTTCCATTGCTCTGCTCCAGTCAGGGGATTCGGAAAGTCATACCACCAGCGGCGGATTCCAAGAAAGCAAAACAACAAAATAAAACCAGTCACGTTTCATTCAAAATAAGCTCCAAAAGCCAGCTGCCGAATCCCGAGTTCTAGTAAATGGCCAAGCCGACTCGTGTCGTGTCCTCCGGTCAGCCCGTCACAGTAGGGTCTAGTTTTTGCCTGCAGATGTCTTCCCATCAGGACACAGAACCCTCCCGGCTAAGAAGCCCGCGCCCCCACAACCCCACAAACTCTGTGGGTGTCCCTTGACAACGAAAGCATCGCTGCCACACGCAGAACCGTGCCTTTGTCCTCACCGTCCGTCCGGTGGGTGTTTGGGGGGCCGGGCGGGGCCGGGTGAAGCAGCTTCCCGTCCTCCCTGCGCAGTGCAGCCGGCCAGGTGCCGCTGCTTTAAGGAAACTGCTAGAAGTGGGCCCAATAGCTTAAGTAAGTTCTCTCCCGGGTGAAAGATGGTGGCTGATTCCCTTGTAAGAGAAAGGGGGCCCTCAGCTCAGGCC
>NW_021916963.1:0-1120 GCF_006229205.1 Suricata suricatta | reverse complement strand
TATATTTTTAAAATTTTTAATGTTTATTTTTGAAGGAGAGAGAGAAAGAGCATTAGCAGGATGGAAAAGAGATAGGGGGAAACACAGACTCCAAAGTGGGGTCCAGGCTCTGAGACTGTCAGCACAGAGCCCAATGTGGGACTCGAACTCAGAAACTGTGAGATCATGACCTGAGTCAAAGTCTAACACTTAACTAACCAAGCCACCCAGGTTCCCCTCAACTAATAATATTTTTAACTTAAAATGGGTTTTTTGGGACATAACTATATTGTAAAATGAGCAGGATTTGTATATGTATTTATATACATACTATACACACACATATATGGATACATGTCTAATGTATACACATAGAGTATGCACACTTGTATGTGTATGCACATAGGTTCTGTAATGGGAAATTAAAGACTTTTAGGTAAAATGAATTTATTTTATTGTAGCAAATTTCAACTTTGATGTACATGTTGACTCCTAATAGCCCACTGAAATTCTTAGTTCTTTCTAGCAGATTTTTTCCATGTCCTGAAATATACATTTGGTCTGAAAGGATTTATTGTGGACTTTCAATTACTTTATACAAATGGAATCTCACAAACATAATATTGAGTAAGCAAAGCCAGATACAAGACAGTACATTCTTCTCTTTCCAAAATAGCATTTCTGAGATTCATCCATGTCTGGCACATGATTGTAGAAGACTTATTCTCACTGCATTATAACATCCAACTGGGGAATACCCAGTTTATCTATCCATTTTACCATTGATGGGTATTTGAATAGTTTCCGATTTGAAGTTATGAATACTGCTACCAATAATATTTGAGGACATTTTTTGATGAACCTTTATACATATTTATATTGGGTATATGTCTAGAAGTGAAATTTCTGGCCTCTGTATATATTAAGAATATACTTAGTTTATGCTCATAATTTTCTAGCTTTCTTTTACTAGCTACTTTAATTGATAAAAAATGAGACACTTTGTACTCTCCCTATTTTATTTTGTTGTATAAAACTTTGTGTAAACAGTAAGAGATATATAAATTTAGGAGGAAAGTCCTGTTAATTCCACTAGCATATTAACTGTTTTATTTTTATTTCCATCTAGATCTTATCAATC
>NW_021916962.1:0-1120 GCF_006229205.1 Suricata suricatta | reverse complement strand
AATTGTAAATCCAGAATTAGAACATTTCATTTGACTCCCAAAACTCACATTTTTACCACCACAGAGTCAGTTCACAATCAGATCTATTATGAATTATCTTATATCACTCCCATTCCCCTTGTGATAGTGAGGAGACAGGAGGATTCTGTAAATTATGAAGGACTTTATTTTATTTCACTTTATTTTCTGCTTTCATCTCATGATCATACTAACATGATCTTAACTTAGGAAAATATTGCTGACTCACCAGGAGTCCAAGAAATTAATCTGCCTATCTCTAAAACAACCCAAAGCGAGAACCAGAATTTATATTGGTTCCCAAGCTGGACCCATCTTTGGTGATTTTATTCTTGTTTTCTTAAGTGTTCTCTGCTTATTCTTCAGTGAGAAGTCCTCATAAAATACCGTGCATATATTTTGACTAGGGTCTTAACTAAGGTCCTTTGCGTTCACAGAACAAAATCACCTATTCCAAGTACCATGAGCCCAATAGTCTGGTTTCCATTTTATCTTTCTGTAAAATATAATGCTGTAAACTATGAGAACGTGTGTGAATGTACCACTGGAAGGTGGCCTTACTGAATCTCTCTGGACCTTCCTCAGGTCAGCCTGATACGCTGTAAGTCATAACAAGAGTGACTGGTCTTCTTTTATTTTTTTTTCTCCATGTTAACCTTGCTTTAATGGTAAAAGTCTTTACAGAGACCTGTTTAGTGGTTCTGATAGTAAAATACTTGAAATGAATTTGTTGCTCGAACATAAATTGAATTCTTCAGTCAAGATTTCTGTTTGACAAGCATAAATGTGTGACAAGATTACTGTTCATAACCATACCTTGCATTGTGGACATAACTTGTACTGTAGCTTCTGCTTACAATAAACTCATTTTAATATTTTTCTCATTTGTACACTGTGCTTGACTCATGTTTTTCATTTGGGAACATGTAAAATCATATGCATTTTAGTTTACAAAAGGAGTGTGGCATTTACCCCCTTTGATATGAAAACATTTATTAATGTTTGAATGGAGCTTTCAAAAGTCAAGCAGATTTAATTTGAAACTTATGAATAAAAGATTTGCACTTGGGTTAAATTTTTCTCCAAGGCACCTGTGTCTTTC
>NW_021916961.1:0-1120 GCF_006229205.1 Suricata suricatta | reverse complement strand
AAAAAAAGTTATACTTAAAATATACTATAGTAGCAACAATAATGGAGGTGGTGATAGAGCACAGCCACTCTGTAGAAAGGACTGTGTTAAGTAGCTGGTGTATGCAGCGTGCATGAACCCCCAACCAGCTGTGCCAGATACAGTGCAGTTTTAAAGATTTAACTTCAAGCCTGAGCTACCACATCACTGGACGGGCAGGAATTCAGTCAGTCATGCTGGCCTTCCACATCCTCCGTATCAGTTGGCCCAGCCTACGTGCTCCTCACTTCTGCTCCTGGGGCTCCTGTGGCCACAGCACCTGAACCCCCAGGGAAACCAGAGCCTCAGGCCCAGAGTTTCGCCTTCCTGCTGCACCTTGCAGTGATTGCTCCTGTGGTCCCACCACATCCCACTGAGTGTGGCCCAGTTCATCATGGCGCCCAGAACGCATAAACTCCCCCACCACCTCCAGCATTGGCTCAGCATAGAAAACATCCCTCTCTTCCCAAACTGTAACCATTCCAGTGGATTTCAGTTCTTGGAAAACAGTCAGAATGAAAATAATATGTTCAGCATCACAAATGTTGAGGCAAAAACCACAGAGTTGGCTAGCTGCTTGAGTGGAGCTTGAAGGAAAGGAGGGAAACATAGGAAAAAATAATCATTATAGTTTAAATATTACCTTGTCCCACTCTTGAGAGCTGTGTGGATTCTCTCTAATCTCTTCTCCTCTCTGTCCATTGATTTGTTTTCCCTCTGAGTTGATCTACTGCCCAAATACAGCTGGTCAATCTTTTGTGAGGAGGCTTTTCAGTGATGCAGAGTTCAATAGCTTTGCCTTCTGTGGTCTAAAGTGTGTCTCTGAGATCCTGGTCTCTGGGATTGATTGGCATCCTTCAGAGACTGTGCCCAGATCAGCCGTGAGGTGCCATGTTAGGCCAGGTAGCAGTGTATCACAGGTCGGGTACTGGCTCAGGAGTGTGGAGGCCTGTTATGCAGGACATACATTCTCAATGGGGACAGTTCCCCCCCAAGTAGGTAAAATTGGTCCCTGGGGGCAAAAATAAAATCTTACATTTTATGTATAAAGGACAGATATCCATGTGGCATATAAACAGATATATAGTTTATCTCTGGTGTT
>NW_021916960.1:0-1120 GCF_006229205.1 Suricata suricatta | reverse complement strand
AACAGCTCTCTGAGGTAAATGGCAAAAATTTTCATCTCCATTTTGCCCATAAAGAAACTAAACCTGAGAAAGGTAAGAGGACATACTCAGGCTGACACACTTGGTAAATGGTAAGGCATTAGTGTAAAACTAGGTCTACTCATTACTAGTCTTTCACAATATCACCCCAACTTGTATCATAATAGTGTCCCTGTTGTACGTAGTTTTTCATTGAGTGAAAACTGCAGTTGAGAAGGGAGATAGTTTTTCTACACAGGACTGTTGAAGTGGTTCATGATAGTTGGATTTTGAAACTACTAAACAGTAAACAATTAGCAGGTTGCCAAAGTTTTTTAAATTCTCTTAGATAATGTTGAAAGTGTTTTGTTTTGTTTTGTTTTTAAAGCTGGGCTTGGAGCCCAACATTGGGCTTAAATTTACAATCCTGAGATCAAGACCTAAGCTGAGATTGAGTCAGATGCTTAACCAACTGAGCTGCCCAGGCACTGCATATAATGCTGCAAGTTTTATATAGAGATTTTTTTTATTTTCTGGGTTAGTGGTTTAAATTTTACTTTGTGTATTTGGCGACTGTTCTTTTTCTTTTTTTAATATTATTTTTTGAGAGAAAGAGTGCACAAGCAGGGGAAGGGCAGAGAGAAAGAGGGAGATACAGAATCCAAAGCAGGCTCCAGGCTCTGAGCTGTTAGTGCAGAGCCCGATGAGGGGCTCGAGCTCATGAACTGTGAAATCATGACCTGAGTTGAAGTCAAACACTCAACTGACTGAGCCACCCAGGGGCCCCATAATAACAGCTTTATTAAGATAAAATACACATGCCATAAGTTCAGCCATCTAAACAGTACAGTTCAGTGATTTTCAATGCATTTAGAGTTATTCATCCATTACCACTCTCAAATTTGAGGACATTTCACCATCTTCAAAAAAAACCTTATATTCATTAGAAATGACTCACCATTTCCCATCGATCCCTTAGCCCTAGGCAGCCACCTGTCTACTTTCTCTCTATGGATTTACCTATTCTGGAAATTTCACATGAATGGAATTCTACAATATGTGATTCTTTGGGACCAGCTTCTTTTACTTAGCATAATGTTCTTGGGATTGAGCCATGTCATAG
>NW_021916959.1:0-1120 GCF_006229205.1 Suricata suricatta | reverse complement strand
GTCACTTACTGTCAAATGAGTTCCATTTTCAGAATAAATTTCTTTTAGGTCATCATGACTCTGGATAAAACAAATAGGTACCTAAAGATTGTATTGCTGGAAGGAGCCCTGTGCAAAGCAAAAGCAAACATATATTTAGAATAAATAACATATTGTAGTCCCCTGCATGAAGAAATGAGTGTAAATTTAACAATTTTCTGTCAGGTAGTTGGTTATTCCCTCTAGTATTTGAACTATATCAAAGCTCAACATTGGTCTCAATCAAGTACTGACAGGTTTGACATCCAGGTAACTTATATATAAATGTAATCATTGCCCCATAGCCATAATTTTCCTGAGGTTACTCATCAAATATTGAAGTAAGTGGTTCAGGAAAGCTGAACACCTTTCACAAAGTGGGTCATGTTATCCTCTTGATTATTATAAATCTCGTTTCAGACGAGTATTTATTAATAAGTCACTTGGGACACAAACACCTAAATATTCTTTAAAAAAATTATTTTAATGTGGGGCACCTGGGTGGGTCAGTCAGTTAAGTATCCGACTTCGGCTCAGGTCATGATCTTGCAGTTGGTGGTTCAAGCCTCGTCTTGGGCTCTGTGTTGATGGCTGGGAGCCTGAAGCCTGCTTCAGATTCTGTATCTTTTTCTCTGCCCCTCCTCTGCTTGCTCGCTCTCTCTCTCTCTCTCTCTCTCTCAAAAATAAATACAGTAAAAATAGAATAAAAACCTTTTTCATGTTTATTTATTTGAGAGAGAGAGAGAGAGAAAGAGAGAGAGAGAGACCACATGAGTGTGGGAGAGGCGGCTCCGGACAGAGCTTGAGGCAGGGCTTGAACCTATGAACCGCGAGATCGTGACCTGAGCTGAAGTCAGGTGCCTAATAGACTGAACCACCCAGGAGCCCTTAAATATTCTGATCCATGAGCCCTACTAATCAAATATTGAAGTAAATGGTCAGGGAAAACTGCATAACTTTCTTAAATGGGTCATCTTATCCTCTTGATTATTATAAATCTCCTTTCAGATGACTATTTTTGGAAAGTCACATGGGTCATAAATGCCTATTATACCTTGAGTTTTTCCCACTGAAAAAACATTCTATCCTAACTGTGTTTGGG
>NW_021916958.1:0-1120 GCF_006229205.1 Suricata suricatta | reverse complement strand
GGGGAGTAGTCTCATCCTCACGCCGGCCACCTTGCCCGGAGTTGGCGTAGGTGCAGGCAGTGGCCCCCCGGAAGGCCTGCCCGCAGGTGTGCACACAGCTGGGGACAGGGCAGCCACTTGCAATGCCCTGCTTTGGCTTGTCCCTGACCGAGGTGGGTTGGGTTCAAGCCCCAGGGGAGGAGCCTGCCAGGCCAGCAGCAGGTGTCTCCCCCCCCACCCAGACATGCACCAGCAGGGGTGGGAGCCCTCAGACAAGATACAGGACCTCCCAGGACAGGCGAAGCAGAGTCACGGGACCCAGCAAGCCACTCCTGGGGTCTCCCCGCCCCCACCGGAGACGAATGGAAACAAAATGTCCACACAAAATTTGTTACAGGAATGCTCCGAGCAGCAGGAATCCAAATCGCCTAAAGATGGAAACGCCCCAGGCATCTGCTGTAGAAGAAAGATTCGTACCAAGCATGTGTTCAAAACAGCAAGACAGATTGTATTTGAGCCGCTGCAGGAGGGGAGAGAGGCGTCAGCGTGGGGCTGGGCTCTGCTCCGAACAGAGCTAGGCGGCGGGGAGCTGGAGCGCAGGAGCCCGGCAGACATCAGCAGCCCCCCTCGACCTTCCCAAGGGCCGCGGTTGGGTGGATCCCGATTCTGGAAGGCTGCTGGAGTGTCACCAGCAGGAATCTTAGGGCGCGGCGGCGGATGGGAGTGGGGACCGGGGCTTCGAGGAGGGGCGCGTGCCTGCCCCTGCGGCTCCCAGGCTCAGCGGCACACGCACCCTGTGGTCAGAGGGAGGCCCGCAGCTGTTAGGACGCTGGGAAGGGAGACGACAACATGAGTGATTCTCTAAGGAGCGGCTCTCGGGAGGGAGAAGCCAGGTCGGCCATAGCCGCGCCCCGACTCCACTGGCCTCCCCACCCTAATTTGCAGAGACCTCTCCCAGGAGCCACCCCCTGGGCCGCCCGCGTCCCCGCCTGGCGTGGCTAGGTCTGCACGCATCCGTCCGGCGGGGCCAGGGCGGGAGGGTTGGTTCAGAGCACAGACGGGGGGGGGGGGGGGGGGGGGGGGGGGGGGGGGGGGGGGGGGGGGGGGGGGGGGGGGGGGGGGGGGGGGGGGGGGGGGGGGG
>NW_021916957.1:0-1120 GCF_006229205.1 Suricata suricatta | reverse complement strand
ATATATAAGGACAAGACACCCTTTATCATTAAGGAAATGTCTGAAGAGACGATGCAAGGGTTCGTGAGATCTTGTTGGGGAGAGGTATGACACAGAGTGCTGAAAGAAAAGGCCACTGACCAAGAAATCTTTATCTGTCAACTCTGCCCTTGAAAAACTAGAGAGAAGTGAAGACATTGCCAGATAAAAGGCCAAGGAGTTGCTTGCTAACAGATCTGCCCTACAAGAAATGCCAACGGGGCGCCTCGTGGCTTGTCAGTTGGGTGTCCAACTTCAGCTCAAGTCGTGATCTCACAGCTTGTGGGTTGGAGCCCCACATCAGTCTCTGTGCTGACAGCTCAGGGCCTGGAGCTGCCTCAATTCTGTGTCTCCCTCTCCCTCTCTCTGCCCCTATCCTGTTCATACTCTCTTTCTCCCCCAAAATAAATAAACGTTAAAACTTTTTAAAAAATGCCAAAGGGAGTCCTTCAGGCTGATGTGAAATGGCACACGGCAGTAATCTGAAGGCCTGTAAAGAAACGTTTTATTTTTATTTGAGACAGAGCATGAGCGGGGGAGGGGCAGAGAGACAGGGAGACACAGAATTAGAAGCAGGCTCCAGGCTCTGAGCTGTCAGCACAGGGCCCGATGCGGGGCTCGAACCCACGAACGTGAGATCATGACCTGAGCCGAAGTCGGAGGAGGCTTAGCCGACTGAGCCACCCAGGTGCCCCTTCCTGCATGATTTAAAGGATAAATGCATCAGAAGTGAGGAGTTAATGGGCACAAAATGTGTATCGGTGATGATGTTAGGCAGGAGCATGGCATGGTGCCTCTGTTACTGAATCTAAGTTGGCATGAGCTCAAACTAGAATGTTGTAAATTTAGAATGTCATTTATGGTCCCCATGGTAACCATTAAGAAAATATCCTAACCTATCTGACTTCTGCTCAAGGCATGATCTGGTTCATGGGTCTTTCAAGCCCTGCGTCGGGCTCTGTGCGGACAGCTAGGATTCTGTGTCTCCCCTCTCTCTGCCCCTCCTCTGTTCGCATTCGGTCTCTCTCAAAAATAAATAAACATTAAAAACAAATACAAGAGGAAATGAGAGGGTAGTCAGAACATTCACTGCAACAATAAT
>NW_021916956.1:0-1120 GCF_006229205.1 Suricata suricatta | reverse complement strand
GGACGGAGGAGTGAGCAAATGAATGAAAAGCCAAGCAGTTTGCCTGGGCAGCCTGTCCAGCCAGGTCTATGGGGAACGTGCAGTGCCCACCTGGCTTTCAGAACGATTTTACAGCACTCGGGGGTTCTAATCGCTCAGCACCTGGCTCAGGACCCTGTGTGTGGACAAGCTTGGTGCGCTCCCTCCCCCGCCCCCACTCTTCTCTCCTCAGGCTTCTCCCCAACCTGGTGGACAACTTAGTGAACCGAGTCCTGGCCAACGTTCTCCCTGACTTGGTAAGAACCTATCCTGGGATGGGGAGCAAGAAGCACAGACTTTTCCCAGACGGAGGGACCACCAGCCTCCATGACTGTGGGCATACAAGTGACCCAGAGGAGTCAGAGGGCTGGGGCACGTTCTTGGGGGTCTGGGCAGGACCCTGATGCATGTGGAGGGACAGGTTAGTGAGGGGATAAGGAAGTGGAGCTTAAGAGTCACACGGTTCTGGTTTGAATCCCAGCTCGGGCACTTCCGAGCCATGTGACAATCATATCGCCTTTCTGAGTCTCAGTTTTCCCATCTGTGAAATGGGGATTATGAGAGCTCCTTCAACATAGGCTGCGGGAGGGCGGTGCCAGGCACAGGGCACTCAGGCCTTACGTTAGCTGTTGGCCTTATTATTCGTGCTGGCCGCTCCCCAGCATCCAGCCCTGTCTCCAGAACCTCATGCCATCTCTTCCCCACAGCTCTGCCCCATCGTGGACGTGGTGCTGGGTCTTGTCAACGACCAGCTGGGTCTCGTGGACTGTAAGTCTGTCCTGCTTTGCTTCATTCACCCAACGCCTACCAGCCCTGACCTGGGCCCAGCCATGGGAGGCACTGGAGGCATAGTGTGTCTGGAAGGAAGGGCCAGTGTGGTGGGGGCAGCAGGCCTCCCTCAGGCCCTTGGGGTGCGGTGTGGCTGATGCCACAAGAGACAGGGCATCTGGCCTTTCTTCTTGGTGCCAGACACCCCCCTCCTACCCCCAGAGGGATGAGCTTCCCACCTGGCCCGGTGGCTAAGCCTCTGCACTGAGACAGCAAGGCTGGTTGGAACCCTGGCTCTGTCCTGACAGCTGTTTGGACTTGGAAAGACCCCTTC
>NW_021916955.1:0-1120 GCF_006229205.1 Suricata suricatta | reverse complement strand
AACGCGGCGGCCTCCCTCGGCTCCTCGGGATGGGGGTTCGAGCTACAGCTCCGGGCTCCCTCTCCAGCAGTCAGGCACCCTCTCCACACCTGCCAAGGAGAGGCCCCAAGATGTGTTCATGGGTTTTTGCACCTCTGACACACGTGCCAAGGGCCTGCTGGGAGACAGACACTCACAGTGAGCCAGACACCCAGTGGAATGAGGCAAAGACCTGGAGCTTAGGCTTCAGCAGGGGACACAGGCAGCAGAAGCCGTGAGGGGACAGGGCGTGGCACAGGAAGGCGCCCCAGGAGGCCAGCCAGCATGAGCAGGACAAAGATGGCCGGTGGCCTCCCTGACCCTCCTGTGTGGCTGTGCCCACTTCTCTGGCCTACTCACCTGCCTTGGGCACCAAGGCCCACTGACTCTAGCACTGGGAACAGCCCGTCGTGGGTCTCTCAGAGGCCGTGGTTAGTGCCAGCATGGGCCTGGAGCTGATGCTGGGCCGTCTGCGTCTGTGAGAGCCCCCGTGCCCCAGAGGGCCGCCCCCTTCCACCCTGGGCAGTGACTGCCGGCAGCTCCCCACCAACAAAGAGACTGTGAGAACGGAAATGGAGAAACCTTCTCAGTTTCTGGGCCATGGAGGAAAAGGGCCAGGAATGCCACGTTTTCAATCCCCATCCCCCTATATGTAATGTTTCGTTTATATAAGTGAACTAATATTTTCCTGGAGAGCAAAAATCATAAAGAACGTTGACCCCCAGCAAGGGTAAGTAACATTTGTGTGTGCCTTGGAACTGATGAAGACATTTCCAGATTCTCTTAGCCCCGCCTCCAAGCGGCTGAACCAACCGACAGGTTTTCTCTCAGGAGGCCTCGGCAGCAAAGCAAGGCCATGGAAAATCTCCGCACGGGCCTCGGCCGCCTGTGCTCGCGCCTTCTGAACTGCTCTCCGTACCTTCATCGTCTTCCTTGTTTCACTGCCTCTTGGGTAAAAGCCCGGCTTTGGAGTCAGGCAGACCTGAGTTCAAAGCCCAGCTCCAGCACTTTTTAGCTGTGGCAGCTCGGGCAATCGGCTCAACCCCTCTGAGCCTGTTTTCTTGTTGGTGAAGCAGTGGTAGGAATCGATACTTCACGCGGG
>NW_021916954.1:0-2218 GCF_006229205.1 Suricata suricatta | reverse complement strand
TACATACCCAAATGTGGAACTTTAGGATGATAATATGAGAAAAGAAAGACAGAAATTAGTGACCCTTGCGTTCACCTCAAACTGGAACGAGTCACTATCCCGACTGCAACCCATTACTTGACCCCTCCATTACCAACGCCAAAATCCACTTTAATGACCCTCCCACACACCTCTCCAATCACATAGCCCACAGTCCCTCTTCAAAGTCCTTAAAAATACCTCAGCGCCCACCGGACTTTAAGTGTCCGGGCCCTCACGCAGCACGCAGAGGCTGTGAAATGATCCGTAGAGCTACTTCCGGCTCAGGTAGCGACCTTAGCTCCGCCCCTTCTTGGGTATGTTGGGTTTCCGCTTGCTCAGGGTCCCCTGCGGAGTTGATACACAGACAAAAGTTGGAAGGGCATGGTTACAGAGAAACCATACAGCTACACGTGTGCCGTTCCGCAGAACATCTCCACAGGCCTACCAGGCCACAGCTGTTTATTCAGACATCAGCACCAAGTTTCATATATTGGAGTGACTGACCATTGCATTGAGGTACATGGCGAGAAAATTGGTCCCGTTATCATTTCCGGTTATTTTGAATAATTTCATATCATTATTATTTTACTACCTTCCATTACTTCAATCATGTGGGAAGCAATGAGAAAAACGAAAACACACAAATCAATTTTTTAGTCACGAAAGGAGAAAAAGATTTCTAGAAAAGCCCGGAAAAAGAGAAAGCAAACTGTAAGAAAGTTGGAATAAGTTCACATTTGAGGTTCACATGTTCCTACATAACCAGTAAGTTATTAATAGGGTAAACTCTCCAGTTAAGGTCAAATGTTGCCATTTTGGATGAAAAATAACAAACCTAGTCATATGCTGTTTATGCCAGACTTGGCAAATCATTAGGATACAGAAATATTTGAAACAAAAGAACAGAAGAAAAACTTCCGGGTATATGCTAATCCAAACAAAGCAAGGTCACTTATTTTCATATCAGACTAAAGAGACTAAGACAAAAAGTTATTCATTGGGATTTGAAAAGGTAATTTCATAATGACATGATTCACTATGAATATGTAAAACTTTCCATCTTATACACAACTAAATGGTGTAAATCAAACACAAAGGAAAATATATCACAACAAAAGATAAAATAGAAAATGAATATTCCCATTGTAGAATATTACAAGCCCACTGCTCTTTCAATTCCCGCTCATTCTTCAAGACTTAGCTTTGGCATCCCTCTCTGGGAAGCTCTCTCTGCTTTCTTTTCATCTGGATGACCAGACTTTTGAATGAACTTTTGGACATAATTAGTTTTTAAGTTGACTTATTTTGAGAGAGACAGAGACAGCATGAGTCGGGGAAGGACAGAGAGAGAGGGAGAGGGAGAATCCCATGCAGGCTCTGCGCCACCAGCACAGAGCCTGATGGGGGGCTTGAACCCACAAAACTGTGAGATCATGACCTGAGCCAAAACCAAGAGTGGGATACCTAACTGACTGAGCCACCCAGGTGCCCATGGACATAATTATAAAAGCAAAGATGGTTCTTTTATTTTATCTTGAAATGAAGAAGGAAATGGGGGCATTGCCTGAACCCTTCATGTGTGTTTTGCACCTGTCTTCTAAACTAACAAAGAAGGTAGGGAACGATGTTGGTCTTGCTCACTTCTGGTTGTGCAGTGTCCAGTTTTCTGCCTGGCACACAGGGGTGTCCAATGGCCAACAATGATCAAAGGAATGCATCAGGGGCCCTGCTCCTCAAGTGTTGTTGCAAAATGGAAAATTACTGTGATTTATCTGGCTCCATATTATTCCTTGCAGACAAAAGCAAATATATGCCGTAGTTCATATTAGAGTTATGATTAAGTATCATTGACAAGCAAAGCAGTGTTCAAAAAATGTCTAAGAGCTTTCTGTTAAACTATTTTTCCTTCTAAGTGAAATAAGTCAGGTGGAGGACAGATACCATATGTTTTCACTCATAGGTCTAACAGGAGAAACCTAACAGAGGACCATGGGGAGGGGAAAGGGAAAAAAGTTAGGGAGAGGGAGGGAGGCAAATAATGAGAGATTCTTGAATACAGAAAATGAACGGAGGGTCTGGAGGAGGAGGGGGAAAGGGGAAGCGGGTGAGGGTTATGGAAGAGGACACTTGTGGGGAAGAGCACTGGGTGTTATACGGAAACCAATTTGAAAATAAACTATATATATATATATATATA
>NW_021916953.1:0-1120 GCF_006229205.1 Suricata suricatta | reverse complement strand
CCTGCACTATAAAAATACAGTCAAATTATTACTTTACTTCTTTGTTTGCATTACATAAAAATGCTGCATTGTGTTTTGACTGTGCTATTAATGTAATAAGAACTGCTGCTCTTAAAGTAGAATTTCCACTGTAAATTCAGATTTCCTCCTAGTGATATTAGATTATGGCCTGCTATAAAGTTAATTTAATTCAATCAGAGAAATCTAGTCCACTTTAGGGTAGCAAAATTTTTGAAAGGTAGAAAATTCCTCATAATTGGGATATCCAATCATAAAAGCTGGGCTATCCCTTCATAAGAATATGGAGGAAAATAAAAAAGCACCAAAAAAGAACTCAATAAATTTCACAGAAACTTGAAGATTTCATCAACCTCAACTCAACTATCTTTGTTCTCAAGAGGAAGTTTGCTTGTGAGTAATAATGTGAGTAAAATAAGACTAAAGTTAGCTAAATTATTTTTTAGTAATCAAATTATGCTGCTACAGAAAATACAATAGAAGAGTGAAATTAAATGGAATAAATGTAAATAGCATATAAGCACTTCAAAGCACAGTTGGTGTAGCATTCTCCAAAGAGTCCCTCATTGTTAATTCACTGATCATTGGATCTCAGTGGCTGTCAGGTTAGTTTTAGGTCAAATCAGGAGAGCTCCCTCCTGAGGTACTCACTGTGCCGATTCTTCTCCAGGATCTAAAGCTGAAATTAAAGGCAGAGATTTATAAACCCATCATTCAAACATATTTAGATCAATTCTCTAAAATTACCCTGAGAATCTCAACATGTCTTAGAACATTTTAGACAGCTGTAAGGGGTGGAGTTTAAATATTCATTAACCACCAGGGATGTAATAAGTAGCTCATCAGATGACAAAAAGAAAAAGAAAAAATTAAGAATTTTGAAATTCTTACAAAAACAAACATACATTTTAAGTTTTAGAAGTCACTAATTTTATGACTATCCCTAAAGGAATATTGATTTGGAACAACTGAATATAACATATGACAACACAAGAAAGACTTTGCAAGTAATAAATTATATTCCCAGAGGCATTTCTGAATAGATCTTCACCAAAGGCCTCTGTGTTTTCTCCATGGAACTGACCCTGGTGTCTACAGGCAT
>NW_021916952.1:0-1120 GCF_006229205.1 Suricata suricatta | reverse complement strand
AAAAAAGTGAGCAAGAGGTTAAGTATAGAGGAACTGACCTTAACCGTTGATCTCCATTCCAGAGGAAGGCAGAGAAGAATATTGGGTAGACATACACTTAAGGACAGTGTGTTAGATACAGAATGTGGAAAGGAATACAGACACACAGAAGCCAGGATGGCTGGGCACACCGTGGATTGTTAGTCTGATGGTGTGCATGGAGGAATAGGATTTACCCATTTCTGGGGCCCAGGGAGGCTAGTCTCACATTAGGATGAATAGTAAACCAGGTAGGGAGACAAAAACAAGGATGAAATAAGTAAGAAATGCCTAGAGACCTTTTGCTGATGATTTCTTTGCTGTTCTGAAGAGAAGCGAGGCTGGCTTTGGGGGAAAACAAGGTTACAGACTAGGTGATTCTATTCAGAAGACGTTAGAAATGTTTATAGGTCTCTACCACCAAGTAACCTTTCTTACAAGAGTAAAGAACATCATCAGATCTGCTTCCATACTTGAGCCTGTTCTCATCAGGAGTTGGTGGGGACTAAGGACAAGCTAGATAATGAAGCAAAGCCTGCATTTTTTCACAAGAAATAGGCAGTGACGTTTCCCAGACTGTCGATATTTACTTTACTGTTTAACTCCAGCCCATTGAGCAGTCACCCATTGCTGAAAGTGTTCTGACATAGATTAGAATTCAGTCCACCAAGAATTGAAGAGTCAATTCCCAAGCAGAATTAGACTAGATGTCCTCTTCTCCAACCCTAAGATTCCCTGAATCTTATCTATTAGCAACAGTCTATTGATTTGGGCTCAGAAATACCTATATGATAGATGACATGTTACAGATGTCTTTCTCCAGCACATTTTCTCGGCAGTGCCAGGCAAATTTTTTTGGTTGTTCTTGAAGGTGGTGGCAAAAATAATGTTTCTGTGATGATGATGATGATGATGATGATGGTGATGGTGATGGTGAGCATCGATGCAAAGCTTCACAAGCTGTGAGTGCCATTCACAAGCATCGTTTACAGCATGAGAGGCAGCTATCATCACTGTCATACCCTCCGAAAGGTCATGTCCCTTGACCAGAGTCACTCTCATCTGGTTCACTTTTTTGTGTGCCCTGATGCTTCTCAAGATG
>NW_021916951.1:0-1120 GCF_006229205.1 Suricata suricatta | reverse complement strand
TTCAGAAGCACCCAAATACATAAAACAATTAATCACAAACAGAAACAATCTTATTGATAAGAATGTGCTAATTGCAGAGGATTTTAATACACACTCCACATTCAGCAATGGATTGATCAACCAGACAGAAAATCACTAAGGAAACAATGGACCTGAACAGTACATTGGACCAGATGGATTTGACAGATATATTTAGAATTCTACATCCAGAGGCTATGGATTTCTCAAGTGTGTCTGGTACATTCTCCAATATAGTGCACGTACTGGGTCATAAAGCAGCCGTCCATAAATATAAACTAATTGAGATCATACCATGCACACTTTTAGATCCCAATGCTATGAATCTTGAAATCAATCACAGAAAAAGTCTGGAAAACGTCCAAAAATATGGAGATTGAAGAACACCCTACTAAAGACTGAATGGGCCAATCAGGCAATTACAGAAGAAATTTAAACATATATGAAAACAAATGAAAATGAAAATACAACACTCCAAACTCTTTGGGATATAGCAAAGGCAGTCCTAAGAGGCAAAGTTATTGCAATCCAGGGCTATTTCAACATCCAGAAAAAGGACAAATGCAAAAATCTAACAGTGCACCTAAAGAAACGAGAAGGAGAGCACCTGAGCACCCAAACTCAGCAGAAAAAGAGAAATAATATAGATCAGGGCAGAAATAAACAATATAAAGTCCAAAAAAAACCCACAACTGAGCAGATCAATGAAACCAAGAGATGATTTTTTGAATAAATAAATAAAATTGATAAACGTCTAGCCAGATTTCTCAAAAAGAAAAGAGAGAACACCCAAATAGACAAAATAACAAATGAAAATGATTTCTTACAACCAGTCCCGAGGAAATACAAGCAATTATCAGGGAATACTATGAAAAATTATATGCCAACAAACTGGACAACCTAGAAGAAATAGACAAATTCTGAAACACACATGCATTAACAAAATTCAAATGGGAAGGGATCGAAAATCTGAATAGACTCATAACCAGTAATGAAATTAAATCAGTTATCACAAATCTCCCGAACAATAAGAGCCCTGGGCCATGTGGCTTCCATGGGGAATTCTACCAGACATTCAAATCAGACCTAATATCCATTGTTC
>NW_021916950.1:0-1120 GCF_006229205.1 Suricata suricatta | reverse complement strand
TATAGCGTAAGAAAGTAGTCCAGTTTCATTCTTCTGCATGTCGCCATCCAGGTTTCCCAAGGCCTTTGTCAAAGAGACAGTCATTTTGCCATTAGATATTCTTTCCTGCTTTGTCGAAGATTAGTGGGCCATATAGTCGTAGGTCCATTTCTTGGTTCTCTATTCTGTTCCATTGATACATGAGTCTGTGTTCTGTTTCAGTATCATGCTGTCCTGATGACTTCAGCTTTTCCTATAATTCTTCTTTTTAGTGGGGTCTGCGTCTGGCTTTGTAATCAAGGTAATGCTGGCCTCAAAGAATGAGTTCAGAAGTTTTCCTTCCATTTCTATGGACTGGACTTTTGTTTGTTGGACATTGTTGATTACTGTTTCAATTTCATTGCTGGCCTGGGTCTGTTCAAATTTTCTATTTCTTCCTGTTTCAGTTTTGGTTGTTTGTATGCTTACAGGAATTTACTCATTTCTTCCAGATTGCCCAGTTTGATGGCATATAATTTTTCATAACATCCTCTTATAACTATTTGTATTTTGTGGTGTTGATCATGAACTCTCCTCTTTCATTTGTGATTTTCTCTTTTTGGGTCCTTTTTTTTCCCCTTTTGATAAGTCTGGGTAAGGGTCTATCAATTTTATTCTTTCAAAGAGCCAGCTCTTAGTTTTGTTGATCAGTTCTACTGTTATTCTTTATTTTGTTTCTATGTCACTTATTTCTGCTCTAATGTTTACTATTTCTCTTTTCCTGCTGCCTTTAGCTTCATTTGTTGTTTCTTTTCCAGCTCCTTTAGGTGTAAGGTGAGGTTGTGTATTGAGACTCTGTTTGCTTCTTGAGGTAAGCCAGGAGGGCTATATACGTCCCTGGTAGGACCACCCTTGCTGTATCCCAAAGGCTTTGGACTCATGTGTTCATGTTCCTTTCCTTCTATGTATTTTATTTCTTTTTTACCTTCCTGGTTTACCCATTCATTCTTTAATAGGTTCGTTAACCTCCATGTACTTGTGGTCTTTCCAAATTTTCTCTTGTAGTTGACTTAAAGTTTCATAGCATAGTGGTCATAAAATATGCATGGTATGACCTCAATCTTTTTGTACTGGTTAAGGCCTGTTTTGTGACCCAGTATGT
>NW_021916949.1:0-1120 GCF_006229205.1 Suricata suricatta | reverse complement strand
GCTAACAGAATAGCCTCCGGGCTTCAGGGCGGCAAAGGAGGGGGGTCAGAGAGGCCCGCCGTCCGGGCAGAGAAGCCTTCGGGCACCTTCTGCAGCTGCTCGGGGCCGCGGCGGGGCTGCTGGGAAGAGGAACCAGAAAAGGAATGACCTCCGGGTGCCGAGAGCCGGCAGGCTGAGACGTACAAACATCCGGGGCCTTGGACTCTCCCTCCGGCCGCCTGGTGCAGCGGGGAGACGGGGTGTGGATCTTTGGTGCAGAAGAGGCTTTCCGTCCAGGGTGAGGCCGTGGTAGAGAGAGGGGCCGGCTGGCGGGTTCCTTGTCCCCCGCAGGCCTCACCTGTCCGTGGAGGATGAGGCAAACTTAGAAAGAAGGAGAAAGAAACTACTTTAAGGAGTGAGTGTTTCTCCCAGCCCCTGGGCGGCTCCGCTGGTTGAGCATCTGACTTGGGCTCAGGTCGTGATCTCACAGGTTCGTGAGTTCAGCCCTGTGTCAAGTTCTGTGCTGTCATCACAGAGACCACTGCAGATCCTCTGACCCCTCTCTCTGTCCCTCCCCCTTCCCTGCTCTCTCTCACTAATAAAATAAACATCAACACAACCGGTGTTTCTCGAGGGCTGAATCGAGAGCCCCAGTGCCGACCGGGTTCTGTGGGCGCGTGGCCTCCGTGGGCCTTCCCCAGAGCCCCCGAGCTGCGGGCCTCCCCAATCCAGCGGGGAGAAGAAGCTTGTTCATGGGGGCGGTGGGAGGCAGAGAAGGGGGGACCCCGAATTCACTCTGCCTGAAGCCACAGTCGCTACATGTGCTGCTGGGGGACGTTGAAATCTGGGTGATTCCTGATTCGCTTCGGACTGTGAGCCCCGGTTGCTGCCGTGTGGAAGGCGGTGGGCTCGTCCTGAGTCCGCCCTCGGCCTTTGCCAGTCTCGGCTACGGCCTCATTCCTTGCTCGGAGGTTCAGGGGGTAATGACGGCGGCACGTCACACCTGTCCACGGCTGACATCGTAGAGGCTGGCCCCGGCTCAGGGAGCTGCTCAGTGACAGGAACCCAGGCCCCCTCAGAAGACGGGGAGCTTGGGGAGGGCACGCTAATGTGGAACTGACCAGAAGGCTCGGGTACGGCC
>NW_021916948.1:0-1121 GCF_006229205.1 Suricata suricatta | reverse complement strand
ATTCCATTCTGCTGGGGCAGATGGCCCTAGGAGCAGCATGGTTCTTTGTGAAATCATCGGTTGTTTCAGCTTTGCTAAGGAAAAACAAGTTACCAGAGGCTTTTGATCTGCTTGGAACGCTAAAAGAGAAGAAGAACATATCCTGGACACTGGAAGGGGCTCCCAAAACAAGAACCCCAAGGGCAGAGAGAGAAGCTGGGGCCACAGCAAATGGGATCCCATTTCTAAACCGTGTGTAGCAAGAGGAGGTTCCCACACCACCAAAGAATTCTCAGACACGAACAGTTTCTTACAATTCCACCCAATTCTGACACTATCTGACCGGAGACACTGTCAGATCCCACAGGCTAAGGGGCTCAGTCCCACAAGACTGACACACCACACACACACACCCTTCAGACACCAGTTGTAAATCCAGGTTGCCATCTGTGCTTCTGGCTAACTAGCAATAGACTGGAGGTACCAGTGCACCCCGTCTTGGGTTTAATGTATTTGCTAGAGCAGTTCAGAGCACGGAGAAGCGGCTTACTTACTAGTTTACTGTGGGTTTTTATTTTGTTTTGTTTTGTTTTGTTTTTTTTAAAGAGAGAGAAAGAGCGCTTGGTAGCACACACAGGAGCAGGGGAGAGGGGCAGAGGGAGAATTTTAAGCAGGCTCCATGCTTAGCGCAGAGCCCGACACGCGGTTTGATTCCACAACCCTGGGATTATGACCTGAGCCTAAATCCAGAGTCAGATGCTCAACTGAGCCACCCAGGCGCCCCTAGATTACTGGTTTATTATAAAGGATGTAACTCAGGGACGCCCAGATGGAAGAGATGCATAAGGCAGGGTGTGTGGAAAAGGGCACAGAACTTCCGTGCACCGCGAGAGCGCCACTACCCCAGCACCTCCTGTTCACAACGCAGAAGCTCTCCAAACTCCAACATTTTGGGGTTTTATGAGCCTTTATTACATAGTCATGACTGACTTATAACAGGGCCTGCTGGTAATTGATTCTACTTCCCACAGAGGTCAAGGGTGGGACTGAAGTTTCAATCCTCCAATTACAGGATTGGCAACTAACCCCCTCCCTTAGGTTATCTAAGGGCTTTCCGAAGGTCACCTCATTAACATGACAAA
>NW_021916947.1:0-1121 GCF_006229205.1 Suricata suricatta | reverse complement strand
AGAGCCCTCCCCAGGAGATTCCCTCCATGCAAGTCTCCTTCTCTTTCCAGGGAACGGGATCTGAGACACTCTGCCTACTAGCTCCAGAACTTTGGACAAAACATACAATGTCTCTGCTCCTAAGTATTCTTATCCACAGAACACAGAAGATAATAGTGCCTTCCATGTGGGGTGTTGTGAGAATGAACGAGCTAATTCATGCAAATCTTAGAACACTACCGGGCCCACAGTGAGTATCAATAAGTGTTTATTACAAGCTATTATTATGAGCCCGTTTTCTTCTGCAGAGAAAACGTTCATTAAGGAATGAATCGATTTCCATATTAATATTTTTTCAGCTTTCCTTAAGTTGGAAATCAGTAAAACAATGAAACTGAAAGCAATAAATTATAGTTTACATTACATTCTTATATTCCAATTATAATAAAATTAATATGTTAATACTTTTAAAGATCACTAGTACATTATCATAATTTCTAGGTTTGCTTATTTTTCAGCAGGGCAATGAAATTGGTTTTTTATAAATAGCAAAGGAACAAATGTACTTAACTCCCATAAACTCACATGTTTACTCCAAATTTAATATGTCAAACTGAACAAAATCAAAAAAGAGAGAAAAACTACAATTTAAACTGAAGCCTTGAACTACAGATAACAACAAAGTGACGGTTACTGAAGGGGAGATAGGTAGGGGTGGGTTAAAGGGTGAAGGGGATTAAGAGAACACTTATTGTAGGTAATGTATAGAACTGTTCAGTAATATATAGAACTGAGTATTGTGCAGAACCGTTGAGTCACTCTATTGTACACCTGAAACTAACAGAGCACTGTCTGTTAACATACTGGAATTAAAATAAGTTTAAAAATTAATAAACGGAACCCTTGCTATATCAGAATAGCTCTGGATCTTACATATCAATAGTAAAGAGTTCTGCCCATCAAAGCTAGAAAACAACCCTTGGAGAGCAGATAAAGTTAAAGGTAGGTTTATATAGTTGATAGGCCAAAATATTTTTTTAATGTTTATTTATTTAGAGAGAGAGGAGAGCATGCACGTGCACGTGTGAGCCCGTGAGGAGCAGAGAGAGGAGAAAGAGAATCCTAAACAGGTAGCCTTACAC
>NW_021916946.1:0-1121 GCF_006229205.1 Suricata suricatta | reverse complement strand
GGGGTCTTTGGAGCACCTGGGTAGCTCAGTCCATTAAGCGTCCAACTTGATTTCAGCTCAAGTCATGATCTCATGGAGTGTGAGCCCCACGCAGGGCTCTGTGCTGATGGTGTGGAGCCTGATTGGGATTCTCTCTTTCTCTCCCCTTGTCTCTCTACCCCTCTACCACTGCCTCTGCTGCTCTCAAAATAAATAAATAAACCTAAAAAAAAAAGGGAATAAGGTCTTTGCAGATGTAATTACATTAAAGATAAAATCATACTGGATTAGGATGGGCCCTACATCCAATGACCAGTATTCTTATAAGAAGACAATGTAAAAGATGCAGAGACACACAGGAAAGTAGGCCATATGATGAAAGACACAGAGATTGAGGGACGCGGCCACAAGCCAAGGGCTGCCAAGGACCGCCAGCAGCAAGGAAGAGGCATGGAACAGATTCTTCCATCAGAGTTTCCAGAAGGAAACAACCCCGCCCATACTTTCATTCTGACCCTCTGGCCTCCTGAACTGTAAAAGCATAAATTTCTGTTGTTTTTAATCACTGACGTTGTGATAATTTGTTACTGTGGCCCTAGGAAACCATGACAGGAAGCAAAAATCTAGGCTGAAAAGATTCTGAGTAGAAAGAGGAAAGAGAAGGGGGTTTCCCAAGTAGCCCAGACCGCAGTGAGCCCCGGGAGGGCCGCAGGCAGGTTTGGCCGTGCAGAGCTCTCTTCATGGGGCAAGAAGATTGGGTCCTGAAACCCTAGGTTCTCAACTCCTACTAAGGCTCGTCCATGAGTGGGGGCAGGGTCACATCCACTCTGAAGGAGCTTTGCAGACTCAGGTGACAGCTAGTGTCACCTTTGGCCACTGGAGCACAGAGGGCTGTTTCTAAATGCTCTGCTTCAGGAAAACCCCTAGGATCTCCCCACCATCCTAAATGAGAGGGAAAGATGATCACGTCAGATGAGAATGGACGTTCCCACCAGCCCCAAGGAAATAGCTCAGAATCAGATTTAAGATAAAAAATGTGACACTTCATACACACTTGAGTTTATAGAATAATCTGCATATTCCCTGAGAAGGTTTTCAATGAGACAACGTTCAAATAATCTTTTTTTTTTTAATTAAAAAAA
>NW_021916945.1:0-1121 GCF_006229205.1 Suricata suricatta | reverse complement strand
ACCCTGATAAAACTGATGTGAGGTATTCTGGAAAAATAAATTTATAAATTAGAGCAGGTTAGAGGACCTTGTGCACCCTTGAACTAAATTCAGTAATCTGTGTCTCCCACTTCCCCCATTGCCCACACCCACACACAGAGAAAGAGAAAGAGAAAAAAAAAAATCAAGAAGCCTGAATATAGGGGGAAGAAACAAACAAAAAACTGAAACAGAGGCCCACAATCTGATCCAAATGGAAATCCAAATTTTGCTAAAAGAATTTATACAATGAAAGACAAAAGGGCACTGATTAGCTTTTGTGCTTATAACAGGTTCTGAATTAACTTTAATGACTGATAAAGTGTACAAATTGGCAAACTTTCATGGACACAGCATTAGAGATCCCACTGTATTTAAACATGGTACCTCCTATACTCCTGTGGAGTTAAATGTAAAATAGGGGACAGATAGGTATGCCTCATCTTAACCATTGGGACAATGGCCTAAATTCCACACGGCCATGTCATTGCCCTAAAATATACCATAGTGGGTCCGGATACTCTGACCCAATGAGTAACAAATTAAAATTAAGTTGTTCGCACTTGGCAAGTGGGATACCACAGACCTTCTCTCCCCATTAACAAAGTTATCATGGCCCCATGTAAATTAAAATATTCAAGGATTGAAATCCTTTATACAAGACGGCCCATTTAGAAAAGGGGTGATTATCCTCACTGCTTTTTCATTTAACATCCCAATTTTGCCTCCATTTAAGCTTAGAAAGAATGAATGATGCCTCACAGTGGATTACCACAACCTTAAAGTCTGTGGTCTCACCCATCAAGGCTCCTATTCTCAATTATTGACTATCTAATCAACTAATAAATATTTTGCTACTATAGATTTGACTAATATGTCATATAGCCTCTTAGCTGCAGTTTGCCTTTACCTCAAAAGGAAACAATACCCCTTTACTCAGCTGCCCGCGGGATATTCAACAGTCTTACTAGTACAATCTTTGCAAGCAAGATCTTAACTACATTCGATTTTCTCAAGGATCACAGGTATGACATTACAGTGATTCACAAGTATTGACATTATATTGATTATCATGATCTCCTCTGAGGAGATTCATTGGAAGC
>NW_021916944.1:0-1121 GCF_006229205.1 Suricata suricatta | reverse complement strand
AATGTTCTCTGTTGACATTTTGAGTAGTACTTATAATAGCACCTACAGAAAATATATAGAAAGATTTACCTCAACTAAAAATATTTGTCAATTAACCTAAACCATGAAATAACTCTATATTGAGTTACTCTGGGAATGGGTATTCATTTCCTCTAAAAGTTTTGCTTTAAGTTTTATTGTGTTTCAAGAATATTTTTTTTGGAAATCCAACAATCTTATGAGTAGAATTCTTTATATTCTATTATAGGTTTTTGAGTCAAAACTGTTAAAAAAGAGAATCGCTTAATTTCCTGGCTTTGACCAGAACCACAGCACTGGGCAAGACATCTTTCTGAATGGGTTTGTAGGGGATTGAATCTGAAACAGGGACATCATTATTTACAGGCAATGTAGGTATTTCTTTGTCAAAGCAGCAAAATGAGATGTGGTGCAAAGCATTCCAGGTGTCACACTTATAATATACATATTCTTCCTCATTGAAGTTTTGACTAACCAAGAACCTTCTCACCATTTGCAGCTGTTGATCCTTGTGTAGTTTCCAAAAGAAACTCTCAAAATAGGAATTATTTAAAGGTGTCATTAAACAAATACATAGACAACATCCATAAGTTGGCTGTACCAAAGTCTGGATGTCAGCTTCATTCAGCTGTGTATTTGGGAAATGTATGAACTAACAGTTTCTCCATTACTTGTCAGCAATCTTGGAGTAGATGATACGTTTTTATTTTGACAGTGACACTGCTTTAGGGCTGATTACAGGGTTAGAGCTCTTTTGCCATGGGATTTGGTGGCCAACTGAGTCTCTCCTGAATGTCATCTTGCCATTCCCTTTTCACATGTCTCCCATTTAACCTCCCTCTTCTGCCTTTTCTCTCTTAGGTCTCCTCTTTCTGTCTTTCTCCTTGCTACCTTCCTTGTTCCCACCTTTTCACTTTCTTATTTCTCATCTCTCACTCTCCTTCTGTCTTCCATAATAGTTTCCTTGTATCCCCTCAGTTACCATAATTCTGGTTGTAGCAGAAGAATCTTTCTAGCAACAGAATGCAATAGGCAGTACATTTCATTAAAAATACTAATAATTTTATTATCTTTTGCCCATTTTTAAAAACTTTATTTATTTT
>NW_021916943.1:0-2219 GCF_006229205.1 Suricata suricatta | reverse complement strand
AGGTCTGACTGAAAAACAAGAGCCAGTCTCTGGCAGATCTGGAGGAAGAGCATTCTGGATAGGGAGAAGAGCAAGTAGAAGGCCTCTGAGCACATTCATGTTTGGTGTGGCTGGAGGAAATCAGGTGAAGGGAAGAATAGTCTGGGATGTGGTAGGATTGTGTTGAGCCTTACAGGTCATGAGATGGGTTTGGGACTTTAGCGTTTGACAAGAAAGTCATTAGGGGATTTTTGCTGGGAGGTGCCATGGTCTGGTGTACCTCCAAAGCAGATTGCTCTGGTTGCTGTATGGAAAGAGGTTTCAGAAGCACAGTTGGAGATAGTTAGGAGGTGACTGCATGACTCCAGGAAAGAAAAGATGATGCCTGGTCTAAGGGGGCAGCAGTGGAGATGGAAAAAAGTAGATGGTTTCAGAATATCATTTGGATGCAGAACCAATGGGACTTGAAAAGAGTCAGATGTCTTCTCCAACCTCCATCAGTGGCTCCAGGGTGACTTTTCTAAACACAGCCCAAGCCATATTGCTTCTATTATTCAAGAATGCTCCATGGTTCCTCAATGGTTATCAAATAGTTCTAAACACTATAGCTACAAATTCAAGGCCATCTCTGGTTTGTTCCTCCTATTCTCTCCAGAAGACTTCCCTAGCTATATCATGCTTCTTCTTTCTGCTCTAGAAGGTGGCATTTGGTGTCTCTATCACAGTGCTACATTGTATTGAAACTGCCTGCATATGTGTCTATAAACTCCTAAGACACAAAGACGTTGTCTTGTTGATCATTTTATTTCCGTTGTCTAGCTCAATGCTACTGAAGGTCGGGCCTTGGACCAGCAGCATAGCCATCACTTGGGAGCTTGTTTGAATCTGCATTTTGGCAGCAAGGTTCCCAGTGGACTCCTATGCACCTTACAGTTTGAAAAGCTGGCTTCTGTCTTGGATGCAGCAGGCCCTTGTTGAAAGTTGTTGAACTGAACAGAACCAGCAACCCAGTCCAGACTCCTCAGAGTGAAATAGTGATTTCCTTTTGTCAAAATAGACCCAACTCACAAAGTTAGCTTTGTGATTAAACTAGATGCTATGGTTGCACTGAAAGTGTCTGTCACTGCATGGCTGGTGATATTTGTTTATAGTAACACAGAACCAGTAGTTACATTTACTTTAAGCCTAGGAGCTAGAGTTTCAGCAATTTCACACTGAATCAACTCAAATGTCCTTTTCTTGTAGAATACCTGTAATTTTTTGGTAAATGTCACCCATATAATCTAACACCTAACTTTTTCCTTTGAATAGGTAATACTCTATTTAATGAAGTGTCAAGAACCAACTTTTAAGTACCAAAGGCAGGTACTCTGTCCACATGGGAACTGCTAGCAAACAATGCACAAGTGCTAATTAGCTCATTAACACATCACTCTTGTCCTTTGAGATGCTCTCAATTATTTTTCAGCTTAATGAAATCCATAAGGTCACAAGTTCCCAGTTTTGTCTTGTCTTTTTATACACTCAAGTTGAGTTACTGCACCTCTTCTTTGACAATCCACAAGATGGGAAGAATAGCCCCTTCAGCGTCCTAGTTTCTCAGGCCCTCAGACTGAAGAAGATTTCGGGCTCTCACAGGCAGGAATTCTGATGTGCTTCCCAGGCCCCACTCTCTGGCCGCTCTGTGTCCCTCAGGCATGGGTGGTCATTCCCAGAGCTTGAGGGTAGCTTGACAGGTCAGCTTATGATGGAGGAAGGGGTAGAGACCTTATCCCAGCACAGCTAGGAGCTCAGGGAAATCAGTGATGTTTGAATTCAGAGGTCTTTCTTTGTCACTAACTCTTATGACTATTGGTTTTAACTCTTGAGCTAAGACTCAACACAATTCTACCTCATCTCAGACTGTTCTTCCCCTCACCTGATATCCTCCAGCCCCACCAAACATGGATGTGCTCAGAGCCCTTCTACTTGCTGTTTTCCCCACCCAGAATGCTCTTCCACCAGATCTGCCAGAGACTGGCTCTTGTTCTTTAATCAGGTCTCGGCTCAGATGTCACCTGCTCAAAGAAGCCTACTCTGAATATCTGAATTTAATCTACCTCATCAGTCAGCTTTTATCCCATTATCTTGTCTTTGGAGCACTTAGTGGTATCTGGAAATATCTTATTAGTATAGATTAACACACACATGCATGCTCACACTTAATGTAGTATAAGGTCAGTGAGAGCAGAGGACATGAC
>NW_021916942.1:0-1121 GCF_006229205.1 Suricata suricatta | reverse complement strand
TTACTTTAAAGTCCAGTTTGTCTGATATAAGTATGCCTACTCCAGCTTACTTTTGGCTTCCAGTCGCATGATAGATATTTCTCCATCCCTTTACTTTCAACCTGAAGGTGTCTTCCAGTCGAAAATGAGTCTCTTGTAGACAACAAATAGATGGGTTTTGTTTTTTTAATCCATTCTGCTATCCTGTGTCATTTGGTTAGAGCATTCAGTCCATTTACATTCAGTGTTATTATTTAGAAATGTGGGTTTAGAGTCTTTGTGTTCTCCCTAGAATTCATGTTTATAGTGCTGTCTCTGGCACTTAGTATTCTTTGCAACATTTCCCTTATAGTGTCCCTCTTAGGATTTCCTGTAGGGCTGGTTTGGTAGTCATGAATTCTCTCAATTTTTGTTTATTGGGGAACACTTTTATCTCTCTTATTTTGAGTGACATGTTTGCTGGATAAAGGATTCTTGGCTGCATGTTTTTTCTGTTCATCACATTGAAGATTTCCTGCCATTCCTTCCTGGCCTGCCAAGTTTCATTCGAAAGGTCTGTAACCACTCTGATAGGTTTCCCTTTGTATGTGAGGGCCCTTTTCTCCCTGGCTGCTTTCAGATTTCTCTCTTTATCTTTATATTTTGCCAGTTTCACTATGATATGTCATGCTGAAGGCGGATTCATGTTACGTCTTAAGGGGGTTCTTTGTGCCTCTTGAATTTGAATGTCTATTTCTTTTCCCAGATTTGGGAAATTCTCAGTTATAATTTAGTCAAGTATCCCTTCAGGCCCTTTCTCTTTGTCATCCTCTTCAGGATTAATTTCTCTCTCTTTATTTCAGCTTCCTCTTTTGCTATAACTATATTTTCTAATTCACCTATTCTTGTCTCTGCCTCGTCAATCCTTGAGGTGGCTGTCTCCAGTTTGTTATTCACCTCATCTATAGCCTTTTTTAACTCATCACAGTGCCTAGTCATTGTCTCAGTTGATTCTTTGATGCTTTTCTCAACCTCAGCAATTAATTTTATGACAAGTTTTTTAAATTCTTGATCCGGTATGTTGTCTAGATCTGCCTTGAGCAGTTCTGTGCCTGTGACTTCCTCCTGGTGGTTCTTCAGGGAAGAGTTCCTTCGTTTTGTCA
>NW_021916941.1:0-1121 GCF_006229205.1 Suricata suricatta | reverse complement strand
TAGCTAAGCTACGTGTAAAACCATTAAATAGAAACAAGACATCTGCAGA
Organism: Suricata suricatta; assembly: GCF_006229205.1. Classification (NCBI taxonomy): domain Eukaryota; kingdom Metazoa; phylum Chordata; class Mammalia; order Carnivora; family Herpestidae; genus Suricata; species Suricata suricatta. The sequence goes on along the minus strand of NW_021916941.1, from coordinate 1,072 downwards.
CGTTTCCTTCCATGTTATCTGTGCTGTTTCTGATGGACGTGTCCGGAATCTCACTGTTTTTCGGTAAATCAAAAATAAATGACAACTAGTTCGAGATCTGTCGCAATAGCGTGGCGGCCACAGCCACCTCTGTCACCGCCTCCTGAACTGTACTTTATTATCGAGGGGGTTTTGAGAGCGTGACCGGGCCTCGGAGTGAGGGGGGCGTGTCCTAGAGGCAGGTGATGAGACGGCGTGAGGTTGCATGGAGGGCAGTGACCGTGCGCCACGCTCCCCCGCAGATGCATCTGGAAAAGTTCACGCGGGCGCACTGCTAAGACGACACCCGTTTGTATTTTCTAGCGGACATTTTATTGAGTGTAAATCCATTCACATGTAACTTTTGACATTTTCATTCTGCACATAAAGAACACCAGGACCCCGTGGCTGCCCCACAGACAGCACAGCACACGACTCTGCAGGGAGCGGCTCGGGCCCCGCGGACGCCAGCGCGCTCATGGCAAAGATGCGGAGCCCGGGGCCCCCGCTACAGACAGGCGCGCCCGTTTGTTTCCTAGGGGAACAGGTGCACAGGGCCGAGGGCAGCGGGCCAGGGTCCTGCTCTGGACAGATGCTCCTTGGGACCCGGCAGCCCCTCGCCGAGTGCCTAGGGTCTGTCCCCACACCCCTTCCCCAGCGCTGGGTGGGCGTCTGCGGACCCGTACCCGGACCGACAGGGGTATCAGCTCCGTGAGCAGAGGTGAGCTTCTGGCGCTGCGGTGCCGGCGGCCCTCGGCCAGGCGCCCGGGAAGCCGCAGCAGACATGGTGATGACCATCTGTGGGACGTCCTTGTCCGGCATGTCTCCCGAAGCCACCGGAAGGGCACGGCCGGTGCCTCCCCGAGCCCTGCCTCCTGCAGCCCCTCCGCCTCGGCGTCCAGAGAAGGTGCAGCCGGCAACGACCCCCCTCTCCTCCACCCTGCCTCAGGACTGCCACACAGGCCGCCTCCAATTCGCGTTGTTTTCTCTTTTAGCTACTAAGTGGGCTTAAGACCACAGGTCCGGGTGTCCCTTTTGTGAGAGCACACGGCTC
>NW_021916940.1:0-1121 GCF_006229205.1 Suricata suricatta | reverse complement strand
CTCCTAATTCCTAGGCTGTCTTTTTTACTTTGTTGAATGTGTCTTTTGAAGTTTTGACTTTTAAGTTCAGTTTATCCACTTTTTTCTTTTGTCACTTATGCTTTTGGTGGCAGACATAAGAAGCCATTCTCTAATCCACAGTCACAAAAATTACTGCTCTGGATGTTTATAGTATTATTTTTCATGCAGACTTTTTTTTACACCTTTTGAATTTATTTGGACATTTTTATAGGAAATTGTTAAGAGGGAAAGCATATGTCTCTTCCAAATAACTACTTTGAAATAAAAGCTCCCCAAACACTTTTTTGGCATATACAGGTATGTTTCACAGTTTATAAGGTCATATGAGTTACTGCATACTCATTTTTCCCTTGTTTTACAATCTTGATATTCTTCAATAGATAATCTCATATCACACATTTTCAAGTGAAACACTTATGATTATTTCTTGAGTTTGTAAAATCTTGATATCTTTGAAAACTAAATTGTTTTTATAGTTTATGGCCAATACTTCTTAGAGACATTTGAAGCATGATTCAGCCTAGGAGTAAAGGAGAAGGAATAAATTTTGGGGGAAAAATGGCAAAATTGGCTATTTCTAGAATAAGGTGTGGGGGGGAAGATGGAGTTAATAGAATTATTATAATTATAGTGAGACATACTAAGAAGTTTTGTTCTTTAAATATAAAGAAAACAAGAGATGGGTAAAAAAGGGGGGGCAGCTTATTGTATCTAAGCTGTTGGTATGTCTTCAAAGTTTTTGTTCACTTTTTTACTTCCATTGCTATATGATGAATAATTTTCACACATTCAGGTATAACTGAAAACCATATTTTAATGATCTGATCAAGTTTTTCATCCTTTATTTTTATCAATAGTATTAATTATAGAGCTTTTTACAGTTGTGACATATTGGTATAATATTATAAAAGAAACATTAGATGGTGTCCATCTTGCAGAATGTCACATGCTTGTTACTGTTTGACAGGAAGGAATTAAAGCAGCTGTTCACTCAGACAGCATTTCTTGGGAAAAAGATGATGACTTCATAGAGAGAATTCGTTAGTGGAGGAGAGGAGCAGTGTGAGGGGTGGGAGAGAGGAAGACAGAGATGAAGGGAG
>NW_021916939.1:0-1121 GCF_006229205.1 Suricata suricatta | reverse complement strand
GCCCCTGTCTACACCCACACAGTCTGCACCTGGACAGGCGGGGTGGGGGTTGGGTGTGAGACGCTGGAGGGAGCACCCTGGGGTGGCGGGCCCTCTGAGGTTGTCGGGAGAATCCGGGCACAACCAGGCCTGCTGCGGGGTCTGACCAGTCTCTGCCCTTAGAGCCCTGAGTCCACACTCATCTCCGTCCCCGGGTGACAGTCCATGCCGTGCCCTCGGCACTCAGGAGGGCTGAATGACTCGGTCCAGTGTTCGTTCAAGTGCTGTGACGTCTGACCCCGCCTGCTTGGGCGGCAAGATGCCAGCTGCGGTCTGATCACCTGCCCGGTGCCCGGTCCTGCCCATCAGAATGACACACGCACATCCCCAGCCCAGCGCAGCTCTGGGCACTCGGCACGCCATGAGGACAGGGGGCCCTGGATGTGTCCTTGGTGACCCCACACCAGGCGGGAGGCCGCTGTCCTCGATGAGGGATTCCTGCCGAGCACATCAAGTGCAGCAAAATGCGACTGAGCAGAAAGGAAGTGATGAGAACCGAAATCGGTACAGCTCTGTCCCCGTCCTGACAGGCTTGCTCGGGCTCCCGTTCAGGCCCGTGGGACATGGAACCAGCCTCAGAGAAGTCCCTGCCTGTCAGTTATGACATTTGTGAAGATCAGTCAGCGACGGGCGCTCATCCGCTGTGTGTGGGTGCAGCCCTAGGAGCCCACGGCGGCCTCAGCGCACGAAGCAGGTACCTGAGAAATGTCAGAGGCGGCCTCTCCTCACGTTCACTTTTCATCCTGTCTATATGTTTGTTGTATCCAGGAATTCTTTGTCTCAGAGAAGGGTGACATGCACAGACCTGTCCCCACTCAGGTGTTCTCTATCACTGTCGGCCCCAGAGGACATTTCTTCTCTGTCCTCTGATCCAGCGCGTGGCGGGTCCTGAAAGTCTCCACACGTTTCGGCCCCCGTGTGCTCTGTGTCCTTCCGTCTGCACCTCCCTTTGCTCTCCTCCGAGATGACCTTGTGCTCCTGTCCCCGGAGGCACCGTGGCTTCGTGGAGAACTGTGTGGAGCCTGGTGTCAGCCAGCGGGGAGTCCCACACGGCCCCGCCGCAGCGGTGTGGCCTGGGTGAC
>NW_021916938.1:0-1121 GCF_006229205.1 Suricata suricatta | reverse complement strand
AGGGTTTCTCCACAGCAACACCATCAACATTTTTGTGCATTTTAAGAGGTTTAGCCACATCCCTGCCTCTATCTGCTGAACTTGTGACAATCAAATGACGATCTTCCTAAATTTCCAAATATCTCCTGAGGGGAGCAAAAATCATGCCCCTCCCAGCTGATTATTTATTTTTTGCAACTTCACCCAAATTTGCGTTCTTACCTTCGTGTACAGGCAAAGTTGTCTAAAAGCTGTCTCAGATGACATGAATTTCATGAACATCACTCAATTGAGGGAAACCCTGGAAAGTCTTTAAAACCAATACCCAAAACTGGCAAATATTAAAAGGCATTTTTCAATATGCAACAGATTTCTAAATTCATCGTTTGACATTTTTTCACATTTCTAAGATAACCTGCAAGTTTGAATCTCTGTTCAATTCCTCTAAATTGTGAATGAAAATTTCTGCCTGAGGGCAAAGATGCATGAAATAAGATTAAGACCGTGGTTGGCTTGGGGACTGCTTTCTGTTGACAAGTAATCTTAGCCGTAACCTTGAAATTCATACCTATATGTCTAGGAGGCTGCATCAGAAATGTTAATGATGGTTATATTTGAATCACGCAACTGGAACTAATACTTTTTCTTTTAACTTTTCCACAATGCTTAAGCTGTATAGGGAGCGTATAGTTTCCACGGAAAGAATAAAGTGATTTTTCTTAAACAAAACAAAACAAAACAAAAAAAAGAAATTCATACCTACTATTCAGTTCTGCCCTCAGGCCAAGAAGGCCTCCAACAGGACCCAGAACAAAGAAAACAAAGTCAAGCAAGCTGAGAACACTGTTTCTAACAGTTTTCCAACTCAACATTCTATCTTCTCTAGATGTTTAGAGTGGCGATGGTTGGGGTGGGTGGTGGGTGTGTGAGTGCACGTGCGCATGGCGCATGCATGCGTGTGTGTGTGTGTGTGTGTGTGTGTGTGTGTGTGTGTGATGTAGAAGCCTACAGAAGTAACACTGATCTTCAACAAACCTGTATATCCCAGAAAACAAACTCTCTAATCCAGCAGTACAGAAAGGATTTACTTCCCTCCTCACGGAGAGGGGCTGAACTAACTAATCAGCAGGGCTCATTAACAT
>NW_021916937.1:0-1121 GCF_006229205.1 Suricata suricatta | reverse complement strand
TATGGGAGGGGTCTGAGAGTTCCCCTGAGATCAAACTATACACAAAAAGAGAGGGGGGAGAATATTTAGGAACAGCTATGAAGAGAACTTTGATTTGACTAATCTGGGATTCTTTCCCATCTTTAACCACAAGAAGAGAATCAGAGGCATAAAAGTCCTGTGCAAATTAGTTGTCACTAATGTCTTGAGCATTCCAGATTCCCATTCTTGCTCTTCTTCCCCCATGATAAATGATTATGGGATCCCAGCAAAGGTCAGATGTTCAGGATGGGCTCTAGAAGAATCCAATACATTTATCACTTTGTTACATTAAATTTCCTCCAAATCTACAGAGCCCTGGCTGTAAAAATTACCCTAAACCTAGGATTTGAGGTGGATGCAGGGCAGTGCGGGTGTGTCGGGGGCAGAAAATAGCAGGGTAATATTTCATTTATATTTGACCACTCTATCCTGATATTGAGGTTTTTACTCTAGGAATTTCTATGCCAAGATGCATAACTTGATTGACACCCTTTGAATTAAGTTAGAGACTAGGAATTTGAGGGGCGCCTGGGTGGCTCAGTCTGTTGAGCGTCCAGCTTCAGCTCTGTCATGACCTCATGGTTTGTGGGTTCAAACCCTGCATCAGGCTGTGCTGACAGCTAGCTCAGAGCCTGGAGCCTGTCTTCGGATTCTGTGTCTCCCTCTCTCTCTGACCTCCCCTGCTCATGCTTTCTGTCTCCCTCTCTCAAAAAAAGAAAATCATTAAAAATTTAAAAAACAAAGAAACTAGGAATTTGCAAGAAATGATTAAAAACCTTATTTGGGGCCATCCATAGCATTTATTTATTTTCATTTTGTAACCCTACCATCATCTGTGGACATCTAACTTTTTGACATTTTGGTCAGATTCATTTGGGTGGTTTGATTTTAATAGGATCTTTATTTTTTTGCCCTATAGCCATCCAACTTTATTTTATTTGTTTTTTATTAAATAGTTTATTACCAAGTTGGTTTCCATATAACACCCAGTGCTCTTCCCCACAAGTGCCCTCCTCCATGACCATCACCCTCCTTCTACTACCCCCTCCCTCTTCAGCCCTCAGTTCATTTTCAGTATTCAAGAGTCTCTCATGATTTGC
>NW_021916936.1:0-1121 GCF_006229205.1 Suricata suricatta | reverse complement strand
TTTAATTTCTTTCTCTTGCCTGAACATGTTGAAATATAAGGGGAGAAAGAAGCTTATTCCCAATTTATTAGAAAAATTAAGCATTAAGTTTATTATTAACTGAATTTTTTATGCCTTTTACTCAACTAGGAAAGTTGTCCTGTATTCTTTGTAAAGAGTTTTAAATCTCCAATGGTGGAGGGGCATCTGGGTTGCTTAGCTGGGTAAGCATCTGACTCTTGATTTCAACTCAGGTCATGATCTCAGGGTCATGGGGTCATGAAGATTTTCTCTCTCACCTCTACCTCTCTCCCCAATTCAAGCTCTCTCTTTCTGAAAGACCAATCCTCCCTACTCCTACCTGCAAAACCCGCAAAATCTTGAGTGGTAGTTGTACTTTTTTCAAATGTTCTCATCCATCTATTGATATGATTCTGTGCTTTCTGTCCATTATTCTATCAATATTGTATATTACATCAATCGACTTTCAGATTTTAAACCAACTTTTGGGTCATGTTTTTATTATTTATTCTGACACTGTCTTGCTTTTAAAGTATGATTATTTAATTTGTTTTTTTTCAGGGCACCTGGGTGGCTCAGTTGGTTAAGCATCTGATTTCGGGCCAGGTCATGATCTCACAGTCCGTGGGTTCAAGCCCCACATCGTGTTCTGTGCTGACAGCTCAGAGACTGGAGTCTGCTTCAGATTCTGTGTCTCCCTCTCTCTCTGCCCCTCCCCTGCTCACTCTCTGTCACTCTCTCTAAAAATAAAATAAAGACATAAAAGTTAAAAAAAAATGAAAATAGTTAATTTGTTTGTTTTCTGATGCTCTTCTTTTCTTTATATAGATCCAATTTTCTGACCTATATCAGTTTCCTTATGCCTGAAGTACTTTTTTTTTTAAACATTTCTTGCAAAACAGACCTGGAAGCAAAAAAAATCTGTCATTTTTTTGTTTGTCTTAGAAAGTCTTTATTTCTTTTTAACTTTTGAAGAATAATTCACAGGACACAGAATTCCAAGTTAGATTTTTTTTCCTTTCAACCCTTAAAACTTCCCTCCATACTCTTCTTCTTTCATGATTTTTATAGTAAAAGATTGACTGTATTTCTTAACTTTGTTCCCCTGTAAGTAAGTTGAG
>NW_021916935.1:0-1121 GCF_006229205.1 Suricata suricatta | reverse complement strand
AAAATCTGATGTAAAAAAGCAAATGTAAAAGCCACAGCTAAAAAAAGGGCAAAGTAAAAAGTCAGGCCAACTGGAGATAGGTCCGTGAGTACGTATCCGGCCTCGAGGTTCCCAGAAGCTGACCCGAATACTGTCCCTTCTCCCCTCGCTCAGCATGCCAGAACGAGGGTGCCAGCACCCGCTGGACAGACACTGGGGGCGGGGGGCGCAGGTGCCATAATGAATGAAGGGCTTAATTGGTTTGCGCAGAGAAAGGCACAGGAGCTGGGAAGCAGACAGTGGACCCTGACCTGCGTCACCTCAAGTGATCACACCCTGGAAAACAGGAAACTCCGTGGGACAGTTTAGCCCAAAGGAGCCTGTTTGCTGAATTTCCTGAGTGAGCGAGACAATCTTTCATCCAGAGAAGTGCCTGTGACACGAGTCTTCACGTCTTTGCTGGAGGTGTGCGGAGCGGTGGGGCACAACGGCCAGGGACCTGCTGACAGGCTGCTCACCGGAGGGACAGCTAGAAGGAACGCCCTGCCTCCCGTCTGAATCTAAACCGTCATCCTCCTGCGATGGTTACCTTGACCGGCACTGTCAAATTTACATTAAACAGCACTTCTCAGTGCATCGATACTTTTAGAAACACTTTTGTTCTATTTCTAACCCAGATTTTATATTAAAAAAAAATCTACCTTTTCTTAGAACTGAGGCGTGAAAGATTTTGTTTTTCTGATTAAAATTATAAAAGACTATGTTCCATTTTGTGGTTTTACGAAAGTGCTTAAAACACTTGTTAAAAATTACAAAAACCACAGTCACTTAGGAAAACAGAAAACAAAGATTAGTAAAAGGAAGAATCACCCTGGCGGGGGTGGGGCAGGAGGCACCAGGGGGCGGGGCTCCCTGCTCATTCCCGCGTGTCCTGGGCCGGCACACACTGGGTGACTCCCAAGGAGCCGCGGATGAACAACCCTATCCTGTGAACGCATGCGGTCATTTTATGTGCACGTGGCCGCATGCAGCCAGGTAGGGGTTAGAGAGGCATGTGCGGGGGGGTGTGTTTTGAGAAAGAGTCCCCCTTTCAGTATGTGGTATTTCACTGCTGAGCCACCAAAATGCCCAAGTCCAGACAC
>NW_021916934.1:0-1121 GCF_006229205.1 Suricata suricatta | reverse complement strand
TCACAGAATCTAGTGCAAAATGAAATACCTCTTGTAAGTTTTCAAAGTGCAGAGTAAGAAAAAAGGATAAAAGCTGCAGAGCACCAAATATGTACATACTCTCTTCAAAACAAGTAAAAATGGAATTCCTGTCTTTAGGAAGTAGTAACATTCTCTTGGAAAAGCATCAGAAACAGTTAAAAATCACATATTTTCTGAAACATGAACCTAAATTACAAAACCCTGGCAGGCATTGTGAACATTAGCTATTGTAAAATTGCAAACAGCTTGCTCTTTGCCATGAAAAACAGGTTCCACTGGTTCTAAAGTCACTGGAGCTTTAACCAGGACAACAAGCCAGCGGCCTCACTCCATGCGCAGTGGGCTGGAAGAACCTGCCGTCGCCTGCTAACAAGGACCTCACAGGAATCTTACTTAGGCTCTCGGGCACTACCAGTTTAATTCTACAGGCTTAAGACAGTATCTAATCATTCTCTAGCAGTGCACAATTGCAGCTGTGCCTACTCTAAAAAATTAAGTTACTTTAATAAACCATTTCAAATATTCTGAAAAGTGGCAAATATACGTGGAGAATATACCGTAACACAAGTGTATCTACTTCTCAGTGTTAACAAACTCTAACCCTCTATATACCCCTTACTTCATTCCACCTTCTCTCTCTCCTGAATAAACAACTGCCTTGAACTTGATGTTTTCTTTTAATCATGTGTTTATACACAGATTAACTTTACTTCTAAAACAAGCACAGAAAGAACTTTCCTAGGAGTCTAGCCCTTGATAGACTTTTTACTCCCATGGGTGCTACAGACTAAAGAATCCTAATTCATTTTTTATTTAAAAAAAAATTTTTTTTAATGTTTTATTTTATTTTTTGATACAGGGAGAGACAGAGCATGAGAGGGGGAGGGGCAGAGAGAGGAGGAAACTTTCTTTTAGGGGCGCCTGGGTGGCTCAGTCGGTTAAGCCTCCAACTTCGGCTCAGGTCAGATCTCACATTCGTGGGTTCGAGCCCCGCGTCGGACTCTGTGCTGACAGCTAGCTCAGAGCCTGGAGCCTGCTTCCGGTTCTGTGTCTCCTCCTCTCTCTGCCCCTCCCCCTCTCATGCTCTGTCTCTGTATCAA
>NW_021916933.1:0-1121 GCF_006229205.1 Suricata suricatta | reverse complement strand
GCAAACACCCCCAACAAGCAAAACAAGTACTACAATGTAAAAATATTAAAAAAAAGACAACCCTTTCACATGCATAAATGAAAGATTGCACACAAAGAACTCCCATCTTTTCAAGCTTCAATAGTAAATATTCTGCTACTATGTATTAAATACTGCATGGTTTGCCCAAGCTGAGATGAAACCACATCATGAATCAATAAGCATTTTGCATTTTCTTTCATTATCTACTGAAAGTCATGCCTACTGCACCTCTAAACATTTCATTAAATCCAATTATACAGCAAACACTCCCAAAATAAACTTAGATTGTATTGCAGTTTCACTTAACAGTATATAAAATGCTGTGTTGTGACAGGTATCAACTATCCATTAGATACTGAATCAATTTTTCTTAAGCACTACTCACTGCTTGCTTTTTTTGAAGCTAGATCATTCTGAAAATTTCCTCTTAGACCTATGAGTGCAAACAGATGGTATCTGTCCTTCTCTGCCTGACTTATTCGCTTAGCAGGACACCCTCGAGGTCCATCCACTTTGCTACAAATGGCCATATTTCATTCTTTCTCATTGCCATGTAGTACCCCATTGTGTATATATACCACATCTTCTTGATCCACTCATCAGGTGATGGACATTTAGGCTTTTTCCATGTTTTGGCTATTGTTGACATTGCTGCTATGAACATTGGGGTACATGTGCTCCTATGCACCAGCATTTCTGTATCTCGTGGGTAAATCCCTAGCAGTGCTATTGCTGGGTCATAAGGGAGTTCTATGGATAGTTTTTTGAGGAACCTCCACACTGTTTTCCAGAGCGGCTGTACCAGTTTACGTTGCCAGCAACAGTGTAGGAGGGTGCCCATTTCTCCACACCCTGGCCAGCATCTATAGTCTCTTGATTTGTTCATTTTTGCCACTCTGGTATGAGGTGGTATCTCAGTGTGGTTTTGATTTGTGTTTCCCTGATGATGAGTGATGTTGAGCATCGTTTCATGTGCCTGTAGGCCATCTGGATGTCCTCTTTGGAGAAGTGTCTGTTCATGTCTTCTGCCCATTTCTTCACTGGGTTATTTGTTTTGTGGGTGTGAAGTTTGGTGAGTTCCTTGTAGATTTTAGATACTA
>NW_021916932.1:0-2219 GCF_006229205.1 Suricata suricatta | reverse complement strand
CTTTTAGCTGTCAGCACAGGGCCTACACAGGGCTTGAACTCATGAGCTGTGAGATCATGACCTGAACCAAGGTCAGATGCTTAACCAACCTAGCCACCCATGTGCCCCAACCATCAAGTGTATTCTTAATTTCATTTATTGTGTTTTCCATCTCTGAATGGTCTTTTTTATTTCTGTGTTGTGTCTCACTGATGTCATCCACTCTTTTCTCAAGTCCAGTATCATTACAGTCATTACTTTAAATTCTCCATCGGACATATCACTTATCCCCTGTTTGCTTAGGTCTCTTGTTGTGATTTTGTCCTGTTCTTTCATTTGGGGCATATTCCTCTGTATCCTCTTTTTCCTAACTGAATCCACTCCTGTGTTTTAGGAAAGTCAACTGTGTCTCTTGTTCTTCAAAGTCGTGGAACAGGTACACCCTTTTAACAAGGTGGTACCTGTCCACATCCACAAGGGACACACAGTTGCTGCTAAGATTGGGCTGGTTGCAGCTGCTCTGTAAAATGTGGGCAGGGGGTGCAGTTTTAACAAGGTGCATGTGACTTCGGGAAGAGGTTGGGAGACGCAATGCTGCCAAGGTTTGCTCTAGTTTTCCAGGAGATGGGCTTGCAGGGCCAGGACTGAGGCAGGACCAGCTGGAGAGGCAGGGCACAGGCACACAAGTGTAAGGTCGTGAATGCCTACACAGCACTGGTTCCAGGATGGAAGCTGGGGTGGGGGAAGGGAGGAAATTGGTGCCTGCCAGCTCCTTTGTTTCTAGACTAGTAACTAACCCTCTCTCCCATATTCCTCAGGTGTTTTGCAAACTGCTGCTTTTGGATGTGAGGGCGATTTGGCTGCGACATCTGTCACCCTATTGATTGCCAGGGTTGATTCGGCTAATCTGGCTGGCTAGGCGGGTGTCCCCTTCCTCCCTCACCACTCCATGTGCGTCCCTCAGGAAACTGCGGGCTCAGTCGAAGAGGATGACCATCCCCGATAGAGGAGGACCATTCTTCGGTCAAGGGTATATGAGTAGCTGCGCTCCCCTGCTAGGACCTCCAAACAAGCAAACTGCTGCTTCTAAGCTGTATCTTCTTGGCCTATTTATTGTACTGTCCCTTAAAGGGCAGGGACTCAGCTTCCTATCACCCTCCAAACTCTCTCAGAGCCAAGCCCACTGATTTTCAGGGTTCCAGGTTTTACGTCCTGCTGGTTGTCATAATTCATGAAATTCGGTTCCTCTGGTTTTCAGTAACAAATGCTGTGGGAATAGTCTGTTTCTCACCCATTTCAATGTCTGAATTTCCCTCTCTCTGGTGACCATACCTGCGGAGTTTAACTCCTCACGTCTTTGCTCTTCCCACCCTCTTAAATGTGGCCTCTTCTCTATATTTAGTTATGGACTTTATTCTGGAGGTCATGGGGTTATTTTTTTGGGTTATGGATTATCTAGGTAGGGTCCTCCTACTCCACCATCTTTCCCAGAACCCTCATAGAATTGTGACTTTGATATCCCAAATGGAAGGTATTCTAAATCATTTTAATGTTTTGAGTTAGTTATATAAGACATGTTTACTATAAGATAAATGTCTATTATACAACTAGTAAGAGTTGCTTTCTGTTCTATATACTCAATGGTAAAATGAATGATTTCTTTTTAAGGGAAGTGAAATTCAGCCTGGCATTTTATTCATTTAGATTTTCTTTTGTGGTTTCTCATTTTGTTTTCAATAATTATATTTTTAAAAATTTGAGTGTAGTGACAGATGGTAGCTGCAATTGTGGTGAGCCTAACAGAGTTATTGAATCACTATGTTGTACACCTGAAACTAATTAACACTGCATGTCAACTACACACAGATAAATAAATTTGAATTTAGGATATTAAACATACACCCACACACAGTATTAATACCACAGTGATTTAAAAAAATCTTAAGATAACAACCACCATAGTAGAAATACTGATGGCTCATGAGATAAGACATATGTAATTAGTAAAATAATGACCCCTCTCAAATTAGGATTACTAATAATAACATTTATAGTCAATAACTGTAATATTGTACTACAATATTATAAAAATGCAACACTGATTTACCTTGGTTATTTTTATATTGGACAATAATTTTAAGAAAAAATCCTTATAGTATAAAGTTAATTTATTTTAAAAAACAAAATTAAGGAATCTTTCTAATATTCTCATCACTATTAATATTCTAAAAATGTAATAT
>NW_021916931.1:0-1122 GCF_006229205.1 Suricata suricatta | reverse complement strand
AATTTATGATGTGCATTGGAGGCAATTGAAAGTAAAGTAATTATATATCAGAGCTGGGAGGTACTTTGTAGTCATGTATTTCTTACATGTTATTTAGCAAATGAAAAATCTAGGTCCACAAAATTAGATACCAACTTGAAGGCTGGAGTAGAAAAGAGGATGAGAAATTACACATAACACATAAATGCTGCTGGGACACTATCACCATTACTGTGTTGGAACTTTTATTACTAAATAAAAATATAAGAGATCATGCACTTGATGAAGTTTTCAGAGCCTTGGACCCTTCAACCTTTCTGATGCTGCTCAGCCCCCCAAAGTATTTCTGGATTCCCCAATTGCCCGATACTCTGGTGCCAGAGCCCAAAGCAGAGGAATGTAAAGCTTCTCCCTTTTTCCTGCCTCCCAATATCATGTTAGTGTCTTCCAATGGTAGAACCTGATGGTAATAAGCTTTAACTTTACAAGGGAGTTCAGGAGAAGTAATTTTCAGGCTTGTAGTTATCTACTAAAGAGAGTGAATATAGAAAGGCTAATATGGTGTAGAGAGTCACTAGAAATAATCTGAATCACTTCTCATTTGGCTGCCTAGAATTTATGCACACCACTCCACCTTTATTTAAATTTCTAATCAAAATAATTGCTTCAGCTGCAAGATTCATCTATCTTGCATACAAATTAAGACATTCTCCCCTTTTTCTCCAAATGGAAAGCTAAAAGTTCTCATAGCTTTCTATATCCATCTCAGTGTTGTGTTGGGATTTCCTCTAGCTTAGTCATAATCCCACAGGAATGTTCCATTGCCTAGAGACTAAATGGTAAAGTTAATCACCAACATCTTCTTGGGGATGAAAAGTAAAAGAAAAAGAAGGAATTTGAATTTTTTTATAAGTGCCATAAATACACAGTTATCTTAATACATATTCAGGAGGGACTTATTTTCAGTTTCTACAGTCAGCGTTTTACTACTAATGGGTCAGGAAACTCAGTTGTCCATGGCTACCTTCTTTTATTGCCAATTGCTTTCTTTTTTTCTTGTCAGCTAATAAACCTGATGATGACGATTCTTTATTTGGTGGAGTGAACCATTTTTAGAATTTTATTGGGTTATGTCATTCTCAT
>NW_021916930.1:0-1122 GCF_006229205.1 Suricata suricatta | reverse complement strand
GAGTCAGAGTGGGGACTGCATGCATTTCCACGGGAGATGATCGACGCTCTCAGACCTCTTACTGTGTTTCCACTAGAGGAACTTTTAGAACAGGTACGGACTTCCTGAATGTTACCCGTGTAACGGAAAACACAGGTACGTCACTTCTCTGACCGGTACTGCACTAGGTACATCACTGAGGACAGAAAGATGAATGAGGGTCCCTGCTACCGAGGGCCTCTCTGTGTAAAAAGGAGACAGAGTCTCAACAGTCTAGTAGGCACCACTGGAGAGGACGAGAGAGGAAGCATTTTGAAAACACAGATCGGCTGAGGGCTTAACAGAGCATGGAAGGAAGGGGGTGTGCCATGAGGGGAGGGTCAGGGAAGTGTGCTGGATCAGAAAACCACGGATTCAAGGAACCCGCTGCTCCGCTGCAAGCAGTTTGGCAAAGGGGCTAAAAAGTAAAGAAAAGCAAATCATCCTGTTAGGGCCATTCTGGAAAAGTCTAAAAAAAAATTACACATAACTTTTGAGACAAATAGGCCAAACAACCACGTCTTTAGAAGATCTCTGCAGGGAGAAGAACTGAGGAGCCATGAAGGAACTGCACTTACTCTCCTAACTTACACTTTGACATCTATTTAATGTGTCCTCGGGAAAATTACCCACAAGCTGTGACCGGACAAATCAGTATAAGGTTGGACTGCAGCAGTGGGTGACCTGAGTGAGGCTCCGGACAAGATCGGGGCCACCTCAAGAGAGGCTTTGTGCCGTCATGGCTTCCAATGGATGGGATGGTCCTCGACTAATCCTTTAATCCATTCTATTTAACCATTAATTGCTAGCACTAACAATCTCGTTACAGCGGTAAGATTACAAACTGCCAAGGCTGAACACCATGCCCCTCTTCAGAAATTTCCTTGCTTTTCAATTTGCCATACATGCTTTTCATCTCTCTGTGATCACATGGTCCTTGATCACAAATCCACATAATCCGAGGGGTAATCACTGTCCTGGAGACACGTAAGCCTCCACCGGAGTTGTGGAACATACGGTATGGAGCCACACTGTCTTCCCAAATAAAAAATTCTGGGTCCCAGACTCTTGGCCCCAAGGACTTTTAGATAATTACAGTGATGA
>NW_021916929.1:0-1122 GCF_006229205.1 Suricata suricatta | reverse complement strand
AGGTCATCAATTTCTACTTTTACCAACCATTGAGGTTGCTGACCCAAGACCTCATTTCCGGTAGCACTAAGCTAGAGAAAGCAGAAGAGCACAACTGAGTCCCTTACACCAACCATCCTATCTCAACACAAATACTGCCATTCCCAGCGTAATGACTACTGACAGCTTCTGGAAAGATGACATTTTCTGCTCATCCCTTGCAAGTTGGAAAGGAACTAGATAAGGCGTCTGAGCAAGGCTCTTTGAGGTAAACAATATGTACTCATTCTTGAATGTTTATCAAGCATATTTCCCATGCTCTAGGTATGTGAGGATGCAGGGTGTCCAAGATACTGTGCAGGGAATCATACATTTTGCAAGTTAATGTTTCTAAAACCTTAGGAATTGGGTATTGCACGTTCAGTTTTTCCAGGAGGGTTTTGGATGCTGGGTGAGCCTTCCTGGGATTAGAAATGGTTTCTTTTCTTTTGCATCATCAGCAATCCTAAAAACAATGTTGGCAATGAGGGCACAAATAAAGAGAAGACTGGGAAACAGAAAAGGGTGGATTAGAGGGATATTTCATAGGCCAGTCATTGTCCTTAGGTATGTGGTTAATTTTATTAAATATTTTTAAATGTTTATTCATTTTTGAAGAGAGACAGACCAGGAGAGGGGGAGGGGCAGAGAGAGAGGAAGACACAGACTCTGAAGCCAGCTCCAAGCTCTGAGCTGTCAGCGCAGAGCCGAGTGCAGGGCTCCAACCCACCAACTGTGAAATCATGGACTAAGCAAAAGTCAGCTACTTGGGATGCCTGGGTGGCTCAATCCGTTAAGCGTCCAACTTCTGCTCAGGTCATGATCTCACCGTTCGTGGGTTCGAGCGCCGTGTCGGGCTCTGTGCTGACAGCTAGCTCAGAGCCTGGAGCCTGCTTCAGATTCTCTGTCTCCTTCTCTCTCTGACCCTGCTCACGCTGTCTCTCTCTCTCTTTGTCAAAAATAAATAAAAACATAAAAAAACTAAAACATTCACTGTCTGCTTACAGCCTTTGGCTGAAAGTCTATCGTGTCTGATGTACGCATGGCTACCCCACACTGTTTTGTTTTCCATTGGCATGGACGATCTTTTTCCATATCTGCACT
>NW_021916928.1:0-1122 GCF_006229205.1 Suricata suricatta | reverse complement strand
GGGGTATTATTCAGCTACTAAGCTGAGCAAAAATAGCCAGACATGAAAGGTCACATACCTAGGATTCCATTTCTATGAAACGTCCAGAAGGAGCAAATCCATAGAGACACAAAGTAGATTAGTGGTGCCAGGAAATGGTCAGTGGTTCAATGGGCACAGGTTTCGGTTTGGGGATGACAAAGAAGCGTTGTAATTGGACAGGGGTGAGGTTTGCAGCGCACTGGGAGTGAACTGAATGCCACGCAAGGGGCACCTGGGGCCTCAGTCAAGTGTCGGACCCTTGATTTCAGCTCAGGTCATGATGTCACCGTTTGGAGCATGGAGCTGGGAGTCGGGCTCTGTGCTGACCACACGGAGCCTGCCTGGGATTCCCTCTCTCCCCCCACTGCTCATGCACGCGCTCTCTCTCTAAACAAAACAAAACAAAAACATTAAATGCCAGTGAATAGTTCACTTTAAAATGGTTCATTTTAGGGGCACCTGGTTGGCTCAGTCGGTTAAGCAGCTGACTCTTGATTTCGGCTCAGGTCATGATCTCACAGCTTCTGGGTTCAAGCCTCACATCAGGTTCTGTGCTCATAGCGCCAAGCCTGCTTCAGATCCTCCGTCTCCCTCTCTCTGCCCCTCTCCACTTGTGCTCCCTCCCTCCCTCTCTCTCTCTCTCTCACTCTCTCTCAAAAAAAAAGTTAAAAATATTCTTAAATGGTTAATTTTAGGTTGTATGAATTTCACCTCCATTAACAAAAATTGTTTAAATGGACTTGGTTTGGGGGCACCTGGGGGGCTCAGTTGGTTAAGTGTCGGACTTCAGCTCAGGTCATGATCTCACGGTTCCCAAGTTCGAGCCCCGTGTCGGAGTCTGTGCTGACAGCTCAGAGCCTGGAGCCTGCTTCGGATTCTGTGTCTCCCTCTCTCTGCCCCTCACCTGCTCGCTCGCTCTCTCTCTCTCTCTCTCTCTCTCTCTCTCTCAAAAATAAAGAAAACGTAATGGCCCTGGTTTGCCTAGTTAGACTTGAGATGCCCAGACATCCGAGTGGGATCGTCAGGCGGGTGGAGGCACGTAAGGATGTGAGCAGTGAGAGAAGGACCGGTCTGACCTGCTCCCGTGGAAGTGGCTGCTCC
>NW_021916927.1:0-1122 GCF_006229205.1 Suricata suricatta | reverse complement strand
AGTCTTTAGCTCCTAGATTCTCTGTGAATGTTTTGGGTGAGTATTTATAGACCAACATTGGACCTTATCCTGCTGGCATTTGGTTAGGGAGAGAATCATTCGGTCTCAAGTCAAATCACGTGCTCCGTGACTCACTCTTACCAGGTATCCTATTCATCAGACAGGTAGGGGAAGGCCATTCAATCAGAGAGTTCTGTCTCTTTTCCTCTCCTACAGCATAAACTGTCTTAAGAGCCGGGATGAGGTGTGGTTCCCTTTTGAACTACTCTTCCTATGAAGGTATCCATTTTTCTCCACACTCAGTGCCACCCAGAAGTAGATGAAGTGGTGGGTAAGGTCTTCCTCAGGTGCAGGCAATAAAGGGGTGTATTTTACCTATAGAGACTTTTAAAACATATGCTTTTTATTGTCACCATGTGCTGGCAATTCTAAACAATGTCAGTAGCAAAACTACTCCTACTCCCTAAACTTTTGTTGATCTAAATTCTAAGTAATTGCTCTAGCTAATGGTAAGTTTTGTTAATATGTTTGTAAGCTTCAAGTTAGCACATTTTTATCACTTATTCTTTAATAAATCCTATACTTTTAAAGGGGAGGTAATCTGGAGAATTTCCAGTTGTATAGTCAGCTTTCAGGTCCTGTGGACTCAGCACATACTTTCATTTCAAAATAACTTTGTAATGGTTCAGAAATCATTCACTCACTTTGGGTGCTGTATGTGGCTTTCATCTTTTCATTTTAACAGCAGATTCAGAATATACAAAGACAGCACAGTGATAGTAAAGCCAAAGAGGCAGAACCTGAGTTACTTCCATTCTGTCATTCTGTGTGACTACTTAGAATCTATATTTGTGTTAAAAACATTAAGAAATGAAACAGAGTGTGAACCATGAGGTACAGTATTCTATTTACTAAGCACAGATTTTATTTCATACATTTTCAATAATATCTTTAAAACTGAAATTCGTTATTCTTGGACTAGTAATCGTTTTAAAACTAAAAATTGAATCAAGGGGGAAAAACTCATTCCATTAGAACGATTATGGAGGTGTTGCTTAAATGTTGGTTGTAATTCAATTCACTTACTAATTATCAGAAGAATATTTACATAAGGAATTGTAA
>NW_021916926.1:0-1122 GCF_006229205.1 Suricata suricatta | reverse complement strand
CCTCTCTCCACTAGGGCTGACATGCAGAAGCTTGCTTGTGTGTTTTCTCCCTCATTGTGACAGTACATCTTCTGAGAACTGTAGTTTCCTTTTTATAACATAGTCTTTCATGGTAGACTCGTTCTTGAATTTTCCAGCAGCTTCCATCTGTTTTTTTTAAATTCTGTTCACTACTTTTTCTCATCTAATCCATTTAATTCTTATAGATTTTTTCCCATCCTGCCTATCTCCAGAGCCGGACCTCCTGTCTGGTTCTAGTTCCTGAATTTATTTCGTACTAGGTGCCTAACTAAGTGAACTAAAAGCCTCACCAAAGGATGAGGCCTGAACTGACACATTCCAAAATGCTTCATAGAGCCTCTGACTGACTTAGATTAGATCTGCTGCCTTGGTGTTGTAGACCTGTCCTGACTTTCCACCTTCATTCTAGAATGTTTCTTTGTTTTCTCTCTGCACCCTTACATGTGGGAGTCCATGCTTACTGTCCTCCGTCTCTGCTCCTCTCTGTTCCGGCTCCAGGACAGCCATACCCAGTCAGTGTTCTTGCCGCCCATGCTCATCAGATGGCTTCCTTCTTTGTCTTGGGCCCTCAGCTCTAGGACAAACCTTGAGTTCTAATCAGCCAACTTCCTGTTAAGTGTCTGCACTCTGTGTTCTCCAGATGACTCCAACGCCTTGGTAAGAATTAGACTCATCTTCTTTCTCCAGTTCCTACTTTCTCTAGGCTTCTTCATCACATCCATCTTTCTCCTCCAGGACTCCTTCCCTTCCACTTCCCCTTGTAATCAATCAGACCAAAGTCATGAAGCATTACCTCCAAGAGATCTCCCATGGCTGAGTACTTTCCTCCCTCCTTACTCCTGCTGGCAGCTTTGAAGGCCTTCCTCGCCTTGATTTGGTTTCGCTGCAGTATTTTTCCAATTAGTCTTTCCATTCGAATCTCTCTTTCTTCAATATACTCTGTTCATGCCTCTAGGGTAATTTATTAATGCTATCATTTGCCATTACGGATCAGGGAGAACCCTTGAATGGAGGCCTAGAAACCTGAGCACTAACCAGCTGGGTAACTGTCATTTTTCACTGCCCAAGACCTCACCTTACCACCTTAAAAAGGTGAAAAAA
>NW_021916925.1:0-1122 GCF_006229205.1 Suricata suricatta | reverse complement strand
GACTTGGATTTAAATCCTACCTCATCAAGACAGATAGAAATGTAAAATGAGGCATTTATTATTAAATAGGGGCTAGAATTTGAAGATTTTAGCAATATGTGTTTCTAACAGGGAAACCATAAAATCTAGTCAAACTTATACAGAGATAACTTCTATGAAATATCTAGTTGTGTATTCTTGCAAACCTGCTTCAGGATACTTACAGATGTTGAGGTCATATGTGGAGGATTCTATAAATAACATCCTTCTCTCCTGCTTGAGTTCAGAACTAATTAAAAAATACAGGAGCCAGACAGATGAAAAATTATATATAAATTATAAATATATTTACTTTATAAGATTATATATATTTATAATGTATATCATATGTTACATTATGTAATTATATATAATGGTTCTATGTTTTGTTTCATCTTTAAAAAATGGTCTCTTGGGGCAACTGGATGGCTCAGTTGGTTAAGCATCCGACTTCAGCTCAGGTCATGAGATCGTGGTTTGTGAGTTTGAGCCCTGTGTTGAGCTCTGTGCTGACGGCTCAGAGCCTGGAGCCTGCTTCAGATTCTGTGTCTCCCTCTCTCTCTGCCCCTCCCTTGCTTGTGCTCTGAATACCTCTATCTCAAAAGTAAACATTTAAAAAAAATTTTTTAAATGGTCTCTTGAGTGGTCTTGACTGAGTATGTGTGTTTGTGTGTGTGTGTTTATATATCTCTACAAACCCCCTTAGCCTCATGTCTAAAGTCACATTCTTTTTTCTTTTTCTTTTTCTTTTTTTAATGTTTTATTTATTTTTGATACAGAGAGAGACAGAGCATGAGAGGGGGAGGGGCAGAGAGAGAGGGGGACACAGAATCAGAAGCAGGCTCCAGGCTCTGAGCTGTCAGCACAGAGCCTGATGCGGGGCTTGAACCCACGAACGTGAGATCAATAGACCTGAGCCAAAGTTGGAGGCTTAACTGACTGAGCCACCCAGGTGCCCCTAAAGTTGCATTCTTTAATCTAGCTTATATCAGACATTAAATGTGAGGCAAAGTGGGTTTGTGACTTCTTCCCCTGAATCAGCCTCCTTTTGGTTTGCCAGATCCATCTTCTTCCTCCCCTCCCTCTGGGGAACTTGGAGTGTGC
>NW_021916924.1:0-1122 GCF_006229205.1 Suricata suricatta | reverse complement strand
TGTTGGAGCCCCATGGTAGGGTGTGACATTTCCACTTATTTTAGCCCTCCTTTCTCTATTAACAATTTTATTATTTATAAAACAGGTTCATGGTAGGAGAATTATGAAAATACACCAAAGCAAAATGAAAAATGATTGAAATTACCCCATATTGCCACTATGGGCCCCTTTTCAAAGGTATGATGATAGCAAGCATTTATGGAGCACTTACGTGCAAAAGCACTGTGCTAGGATAGGTCTGTTCTTACCCTCATTTCACAGATGAAGAGACTGAGGGTCAGAGAGGTACTGTCCCCTCTGTAAGGCACATGGCTTCCAAGGCTGTAACCCAAGTGGTCCTGACTCTGCAGCACAAGTTCTCAGCCACTAACAGACAAGGCCGCCGGTCGGAAGGGGGTCTTCTTCACTGCCAAGACTCTTTTCTTCCTGCTTCCCTGAGTCCTTCAGGATTCTCTCATCTCCCCAGGGGAGCTGTGGACATTGTCTCTTCCAAAAACACAGTCTGGGCCTTCACCGGAGAAAGATCTCTGATCCTCCCCCAAACCCAGTCTACCTTATCTCTGGGAAAACTTACGGGGGAAAAATAAACCTCTCCCTACCCCAGCTCCACCCCCAGAATCACTGGATTTGGGGTAAATTCAGCAGGCTGGAGACAGAAGAATAGATGTGTAATGAAGTTTCAAATTGACTATTGTTTTAGTAGATGTCTGATAAAGAAAACACAATGGCTGCCAGATGGGGGCTGGGAGGTGAGATTTCCCAAGTGGAGAATTCTAGAAGACAGGGCTGGAGTTTTGGAGCCTGGGTCCTCCAGACAGACAGGCAACAAGGGTGGGGACTCCAGAGATAAATGTAGGCAGGGGAGAAGGGCCAGCCAGGGACCTGAGCCCAAGGGGTTTGGCTAGGGCTGGTCTGTCAGCGTGGGACATGGCGGCGGTGAACTCGGTCACTCCTATGGCATCCAAAGGGCTAGAACAATTATGTTCAACAGAAATACAATGGGAGCCACGTATGTAATTTTAACTGTTTGAATAGTCACAGTAAAACACGGTGTATCTAGGGGCGCCTGGGGGGCTCAGTCGGTTGAGCATCTGATTTCGGCTCAGGTCATAATCTCACAGA
>NW_021916923.1:0-1122 GCF_006229205.1 Suricata suricatta | reverse complement strand
TTTTTTCACCTTTTTAAGGTGGTAAGGTGAGGTCTTGGGCAGTGAAAAATGACAGTTACCCAGCTGGTTAGTGCTCAGGTTTCTAGGCCTCCATTCAAGGGTTCTCCCTGATCCATAATGGCAAATGATAGCATTAATAAATTACCCTAGAGGCATGAACAGAGTATATTGAAGAAAGAGAGATTCGAATGGAAAGACTAATTGGAAAAATACTGCAGCGAAACCAAATCAAGGCGAGGAAGGCCTTCAAAGCTGCCAGCAGGAGTAAGGAGGGAGGAAAGTACTCAGCCATGGGAGATCTCTTGGAGGTAATGCTTCATGACTTTGGTCTGATTGATTACAAGGGGAAGTGGAAGGGAAGGAGTCCTGGAGGAGAAAGATGGATGTGACGAAGAAGCCTAGAGAAAGTAGGAACTGGAGAAAGAAGATGAGTCTAATTCTTACCAAGGCGTTGGAGTCATCTGGAGAACACAGAGTGCAGACACTTAACAGGAAGTTGGCTGATTAGAACTCAAGGTTTGTCCTAGAGCTGAGGGCCCAAGACAAAGAAGGAAGCCATCTGATGAGCATGGGCGGCAAGAACACTGACTGGGTATGGCTGTCCTGGAGCCGGAACAGAGAGGAGTAGAGACGGAGGACAGTAAGCGTGGACTCCCACATGTAAGGGTGCAGAGAGAAAACAAAGAAACATTCTAGAATGAAGGTGGAAAGTCAGGACAGGTCTACAACACCAAGGCAGCAGATCTAATCTAAGTCAGTCAGAGGCTCTATGAAGCATTTTGGAATGTGTCAGTTCAGGCCTCATCCTTTGGTGAGGCTTTTAGTTCACTTAGTTAGGCACCTAGTACGAAATAAATTCAGGAACTAGAACCAGACAGGAGGTCCGGCTCTGGAGATAGGCAGGATGGGAAAAAATCTATAAGAATTAAATGGATTAGATAAGAAAAAGTAGTGAACAGAATTTAAAAAAAACAGATGGAAGCTGCTGGAAAATTCAAGAACGAGTCTACCATGAAAGACTATGTTATAAAAAGGAAACTACAGTTCTCAGAAGATGTACTGTCACAATGAGGGAGAAAACACACAAGCAAGCTTCTGCATGTCAGCCCTAGTGGAGAGAGG
>NW_021916922.1:0-1122 GCF_006229205.1 Suricata suricatta | reverse complement strand
GTGCACCCCCAAAGAAAGAGAATCTCAACTCCTGGGGTCCCGCTCACCACTAGATGGGTCTGTTAAGCCTCTAGTAGTTATAAAGCTGATTTTTTTGTTCTCATTCTGGTTGTTGGAGGGGGCGAGGGCTGTGTTCTTTAGCCGCCTCCTATATTCTGATTTGGGAGTCACCCCGGACGACTGGACCCCCAGGCTCTCAAGGGAAAGGCTTGATCCTGGGCTTTCTTGCCTGCATGGGGCTGCGAGTCTGGGGGAGCTCTCGCACGCGAGTCATGTCTGGTCTCCTCAGAGCCCAACTGGCAGGCTTGAATAGGTGGTAAGGCTACATGTAAAGGCTTCAGAGAATTTCCCACAAGCCCAAGTCTGGGAGGCACCTGCTAGGTGGGCAGATCCCACCAGACTGTATGTGAGTCAGAGGGCTGGGTTAGATAGACCCTCTGTGACATCATACAGGTCATTTGACCTCTCAGAGCCTTGGTACCATCATCTGCAAAACCGAAACTAGTCATCATTTTAGCTTCAACGTATTTAGCACTTGCTGGGCCTGGCACAGCACTAGATAATTCCAGTCCCGCCCTCACACACTGGGAAGTGGTTACGGTTGGCCCCATTTCCTGATGAGGAAACACTTTGAGAAAACAAGCAACATACTCGAAAATCCCAACAGGACGTTGGGAGGCATAGGCGTTCAGTAGATGCTCTTGAGAAATGCACCCGGGTCTGCAAATGGCCTCCCGGGTGTGTTGAGGCAGGTGAGGAGTCTGTACCAATGCGGAGCTGCTTTCTTTCGTCTCTTGAGTATGAATGTGTCATAGGCTGGGGGTCCGTAATCCTGTCATTTGTGTCCTGTGTGACCTTGGGCCAGCCACCAGCCTTCTCTGGGCCTTGTTCTTCATCTGTAGACTGCTGGTGTAGACCAGGTGTATGAGTGTGGTGGAGAATAGGTCTCAAGCAGGAAGGAAGGAACCTGCATAGGCCTCAGGGCCCCCTGGCTGAGGGTTCAAGGCAAAGGGCCTACTGTCTAGACCTGCGGTCACCTACTTTGTCGGCTGCTTCCACCCTGGCCAAGATTGACTCATGCCCCACCCCCCCAGAGTCAGGTCTCTGGGACCTTGTAGGCCC
>NW_021916921.1:0-2220 GCF_006229205.1 Suricata suricatta | reverse complement strand
TCTTCAATCCTGGTCATTACTATAATTCTGAGCCATTAACATGTTACACACATACTGACATTTCAGATTTATAGGCTGAACTTGGTAAATTAGATTTTACATAATTGAAACTATGTTTAAAGTTTGTCTTTGATGGCTTTTCCTGAGTCTTCTGTAAGTTGTCTCCTACTACCCACTGCATCAGATAAAAATAAAAAAAATAAAGTAAAAATCATGCTTTTCTTTTTCATAATTGGCATAAACATCTTCATTTCAATAAAACATTTTATTGTGCTACCATTTTTTTCCTCAATAAATATTCTCAACTAACAGGAAAACAGACTTATCTATTGATTAAGGCTTTTCTTCAGCATTTGTTGCTTCATCCAGGCAACAATCTAACAAATGATGATCAATGAAGATCTGAACTTTTCATTAAATACTTGCTTACCAGTCTCTTGCTTATAAGCCCCAATCTCAACCAATTATCCCACCCTTTCCAATGTCAGTCATTAGTCATGGTTTAGGGTGAGTTTAAGTAGGTATCTTTAGGAATTTATAAAGGTGCCTTTGGTTCTTGGATAAGCTCAGAACTACCATGATCAGTCTCATCCTGGGTTGGGAGAAGAGGAGAGAATGCAACTTTACTTTGCATCCTATTCCCACACTCAAGATTACTCTGAAGTCTGAAAACCCTGGAAATTCGTGCTAAGCAGGCCTGGTCAAGGATGTTCACATTTCCTTAATTATTATTATTATTATTTTTTTAATGCACTTCTGTCCTTTGGCCAACCTTGACATTTCTTGTACATTGGACTATCTTTCTAAGTACTTTTTTTTTCATTTTACTAGCTCCACACAAAGGCCAAATGTCCTTTTATACACAATGTCTAAGTCGCTGCAGTTAATAATCAATGAAAAAAGGAGTCTATGACAGTTCTAAAACTTACAGCTTTCATTTTATTAAGTATTCACTAAGTTATATGCATAGTGCTTGAAGTTAAATTTGGGCTTAGGCCTTAGTTCTACTATTTTTGTTGTTTATTTAACTCTCAATCTCTCTATTTCTTCAACAATAATATGATGACTAACAATGTACCTTCCTCATAGGGTTGTTTTGAGGGTTAAATAAGATGATACATAAAACAGTCTATAAGGTGCATGCTGTGAGTGCTTACTACCTGTTGTCAGTATGTGACAAAACTAGATTTTAGGCTCCATTCAACCAATGTATACGCATGTTCTTGTACTACCAATTTTGACTATACACAAGGGAATCATTTTTTTAAGTACAGGAATATAGAGAAAGATGAAGGCCACAGGTGAAAAGGTAATTATTAATGAGAGAATAAGAAAAAAATAAGAGCTATATCCAGGTGAAACCAAATCACTGGTCCTGAACTTATCTATCTGTGTCCTAAGCTCACAATTTCAAAAGTAGGCTGCCTGAAAATGCAATATGCTATTCACAAATTAAAATGGTAGTGTGAAAGGGTAGTGAAACTCAAATACAGATGTTTTAAATCCGCTACATATGAACAGAAATGCTGATATCATTTTGCAATACATACAACAGTAAATAACTCATGCACCTTGGTCCCACTATGTTTACAGATGAATTCCCATTACATTTCCTTCCAGAGAAAGGTTGAACCAAAAGTGATAAATTTATAAAACATCAAAAAACTCATCAACTGGAAATGAATGAACCTCTTCAGAATGCTAGTCATATTGCCTGGGAAATTTGATTCATTTCTATTGAACAAATAGTTAACACAGATAAAATAGTTTATCCATCTCAAAACATCCCACTCATCATGCCATTCTTACTCAACAAGAGAAGGTCAGCCACACGAAGTTCTTGTCTGGCTTTGCAAGGCCCAGTATGTGACTCTCCTTTACTTATACACACCGCACATGAGGCACCTCAGTGTTCTCTAAATGGAATAAATGTCTTTTTACTGCCTTTCAGAAAAGACTGAGAACTCAAACACAGGAACTATTACTTACACATCTGATATTAATCTCACAATTCCAAATACAAAACAGAAATACCAAAGGTAGTGACTAATTCTGACTTAGACCCTGTATTAGTCAGCTTAGGCTGCTATAAAAAAAAATCTCACAGACTGAGAAGCCTGAACAACAGATATGTCTTTTTCACAGTTCTAGAGGCTGGGAGTTCCAAGAAAATGCTGACCTATTTTATTACTAGTGAAAGGCCACTTCCCAGCTTGCAGA
>NW_021916920.1:0-1122 GCF_006229205.1 Suricata suricatta | reverse complement strand
GTGCACCCCCAAAGAAAGAGAATCTCAACTCCTGGGGTCCCGCTCACCACTAGATGGGTCTGTTAAGCCTCTAGTAGTTATAAAGCTGATTTTTTTGTTCTCATTCTGGTTGTTGGAGGGGGCGAGGGCTGTGTTCTTTAGCCGCCTCCTATATTCTGATTTGGGAGTCACCTCGGACGACTGGACCCCCAGGCTCTCAAGGGAAAGGCTTGATCCTGGGCTTTCTTGCCTGCATGGGGCTGCGAGTCTGGGGGAGCTCTCGCACGCGAGTCATGTCTGGTCTCCTCAGAGCCCAACTGGCAGGCTTGAATAGGTGGTAAGGCTACATGTAAAGGCTTCAGAGAATTTCCCACAAGCCCAAGTCTGGGAGGCACCTGCTAGGTGGGCAGATCCCACCAGACTGTATGTGAGTCAGAGGGCTGGGTTAGATAGACCCTCTGTGACATCGTACAGGTCATTTGACCTCTCAGAGCCTTGGTACCATCATCTGCAAAACCGCAACTAGTCATCATTTTAGCTTCAACGTATTTAGCACTTGCCGGGCCTGGCACAGCACTAGATAATTCCAGTCCCGCCCTCACACACTGGGAAGTGGTTACGGTTGGCCCCATTTCCTGATGAGGAAACACTTTGAGAAAACAAGCAACATACTCGAAAATCCCAACAGGACGTTGGGAGGCATAGGCGTTCAGTAGATGCTCTTGAGAAATGCACCCGGGTCTGCAAATGGCCTCCCGGGTGTGTTGAGGCAGGTGAGGAGTCTGTACCAATGCGGAGCTGCTTTCTTTCATCTCTTGAGTATGAATGTGTCATAGGCTGGGGGTCCGTAATCCTATCGTTTGTGTCCTGTGTGACCTTGGGCCAGCCACCAGCCTTCTCTGGGCCTTGTTCTTCATCTGTAGACTGCTGGTGTAGACCAGGTGTATGAGTGTGGTGGAGAATAGGTCTCAAGCAGGAAGGAAGGAATCTGCATAGGCCTCAGGCCCCCCTGGCTGAGGGTTCAAGGCAAAGGGCCTACTGTCTAGACCTACGGTCACCTACTTTGTCGGCTGCTTCCACCCTGGCCAAGATTGACTCATGCCCCACCCCCCCAGAGTCAGGTCTCTGGGACCTTGTAGGCCC
>NW_021916919.1:0-1122 GCF_006229205.1 Suricata suricatta | reverse complement strand
GTGTGTGTGTGCTTGTAAAAGAATTGCATTTATTGTTCAAATTAGAGTTTCAGTGAATTTATTTTGAGGGTTTAGCTCATCAGCAAGGTATCAGATCATCACGTCACCATCATTAGTCATTGATTCCCCACACAAAACTAATCAATAATTACAAACAGATGTTGGATTTCATTGTCCCATTTCAGTCAGGCATACATTCTCTTGGGTACAGATGCATCTCCTTCAATTTCCATTAAACTTTTATCCCCTCCTAATTAATCTTTTTCATCCACTGCTTGACAAACTGCTCTAGAAACATAAATAAACTCACTGATGCTACATTTAATAGATGCTTTTTAATCCCCATCTGACCTGATATTTCAGAAATAGGTGGCTGATAATTGACTATATATATTCTCTTATTGATACCATCCTCTGCCTTTCTTAGGGTATGTGGAATCAAATTGGAGCTCATGCTGTTCTGGGGACAGACATGTACCCAAGGCCTGACTAATCACTGTATATAATTATAGTATCCATAGCATCAATATTTGACTGAATGAATGGACAGAGTAACATCACTACTAATTCTAAGAATTTTAATTTAATGACCAAACAGGAGGCAGTCCCTTTTCTATAAACTTAAGGAAAAGAGAAGGTAAACCTGCGCTGAATAAGTTTAGGAATTCTCTGAGCTTGCACCAAAGGGCTAACAAGGTTTAAAATGAAAGCATCCAAGATTAGGTAAGCAGGGCAAAAGTGTCCCCAGTATAGAACAAAGGCATAGGAATAAGAAACTATAGGATGAAAACATCCAAGATTGACCAAACAAAGCAGAAGCACCCTAAAATAGTACAATAGCAGAAAGCTTTTACAGGAAAAAAGGAACAAAACAGGTCAACAGGTAAAGAGGGTTATAGTCCTCAGCAGGGTGAAATTGCCCCAAGCAGAGCTAATTAGCATAAGAAATGTACCTTGTGGACCCTAAGGAAGCATGCTTTACCTGTGTTATCCCTAGGCAACCTAAGATAACAGACAGGTGCCTCTTGTGCCTGCTATAAACAACCTGCCCAGCTCAGAGCACTGGGATTTTGTTTGGTATTGACCCAAACCCCTAACACCAGATATCTTTGAAACCCCCTT
>NW_021916918.1:0-1122 GCF_006229205.1 Suricata suricatta | reverse complement strand
CACACCAGGTCCTTCCTTTCAATTTTTAACCCATGGCCCAGAGCAAGAGTCTTAGGAACAAGGTAGTCGTCACCAAGGAGAGCAGTCAACTATCCACTGTAAGATGGCTATAGGTTCCACAGCCCAGCAAACTGAACATTTTTAGGTCAATGACAGTTTGATACCATGAAGATAACTGACCCCAGGAAATCAGGCTGAGACCTGCTGTATATTTCAGGCTGACCAAGCAGTCAAACCTTGGTGATACTTTATGCTGCCTGTGACCTCCAAAGGCCAAAGTGAAGAGTTATGTTGCCTTTGAAAGAAAAAGTAAATGCCAACGTTAGTAGATCCAACAGTATATCTGTCTCTAGATCTTAATTGTCCCCACTAAGGGCAACCCAGTGGGATTCATTTTCTACCTAGCTTTAGACTCCGATCAGCAGCACTTCACTTCTGTTACCTACATAGTTCAGAAGTAAATCCACCCAATGCAGCATTAATGTGTTTAAGTCAAGCCATACCCATTTATATCTATCTTTGGTCTTTAGCAAAAGCTAATATGTCATTATACAGAGATCATTCAGTAGAGGTAAAAATTACACATCATGTGGGTATAAAGTGAAGGAACCTTAGAAAATAAACGTCATAAACATAAATGGGTAATACTGGACATCTGCTCATTAAGTGCTCTTTATGTACTGAACACTGTGGTAGGCCACAGACATAAGAAAGAAAAGAGCTCTGTCTGCCTTAAAGGGAATCACAGCCTGGTAAGAAGACAGCTCCATAAAGAAAAGATACTACGAATGTGCGAAGTATTGACAGAGACTTAAGAATTTCTTTTCTCGCAACGGGAGGAGAAAGAAAGGAGTATGTTTGAGTGATAAGGGAGCTGGGGGTGGCCTCAGCGAGGAGGTAAGGCTTGAGCTGATTCTTAAAAGAGGAAGGAAATTTTCCTGAAGAATTACAACCTAAAGAAACAGCAGCAGTACAAAAGCGTAAAAGGCAAGAGAGCCTGGGGAGGTATCAAGGGTCAATAATGAATCTGAACAGGTAGGCACAAGCAAACAAACCTGTTTTAGAAAGACCTGGGTCTGTTTTAAGATTTCATGTTGCTAGCCTATTCTTGCGGACATATTT
>NW_021916917.1:0-1122 GCF_006229205.1 Suricata suricatta | reverse complement strand
GTTGTACTTCCAGAGCACAGGAGGGACCTGACAATTTCTCTCAGGACCTCACCTTGGAGTAGTAAACTGTTACTCTGTCCAACAAAGCAAGTTGCCTGGGTGGAGGAATATACTTCACCTTTTTTGGGAACAGCTCCAGAAGCAAATGGCAAAAGATATGAGTACAAGAAGGGTAATTACTGAATAATGCAATTATTACTACATCTGTCAATCCCAGTTACCTAACAGTTTAGGAATAGAAATTGGATAGAGCCAGGCCTTTGCCCCACCCCCACGCTAGTGCCTTTCACTTCATTTCCAGAGAATCCCAGTTTGTCTTAGACATGACCCTGAACCCCAAGTAAGCCCCAGGTATTTAGAGGCTTCAGTCTGCTTCCAGGCTTCCTTCTAATTCCTCAGTTGTGCTGTGGCCTTGTTCTCTGCCAACAGTCCCCCTAATCTCTGCCACGGTATTAACTCTTAATTAAGATGTTTACTGATAAAGTCCAATGGTAGCTCCAACACTTTTAGCACCAAAGAAGATTTTCTTGTTCTTATAGGCTCCGTGTTTGGAAATTGCTTTGTACCAGAGTTCCTAATAATTAGTTTTCCCTTTAAAAATATGAAGTATGTATGTACAACTGCCAAATAGGGCTTCTGGTTGGCATGAGATACTAGACGGAGCAAAAACTAGACAAAAATAAAGACTGTCACTGGTTCAGTTAGCTTAGACCCTCATTGGATGGGTCAACACCCAAGTGCGGTTAGGCCATTTGGTTTTCATTTTTATCTTCACTGATTGTGGTTTGAGAGTTACGGTGACAAGATACACCTCTATCTTGGGCATTTTCTTCTAACTCGACCTCCCTGAAGATAAAAGATCCTTCCCTTCTGTCAATCACTCAGTTTGGGGGTTTCTCAAATTAGTCATGGAAAGTTGAGACTGAATAGTCAATATTTTTTAAATAATCAATCACAAAAGTCATTAATCTGCCTTCTGATAAGTTGAGGCAGAGGTACAGGTTCGTATTAAAAACATGTCTTTTCATCCTGGGAAAAGACAGTTTAAAAATCCAGAGATGAGTGAATCAAGAAGATGTGGTATATATATACAATGGAGTACTATATGGCAATGAGAAAGAA
>NW_021916916.1:0-1122 GCF_006229205.1 Suricata suricatta | reverse complement strand
GAGTCAGAGTGGGGACTGCATGCATTTCCACGGGAGATGATCGACGCTCTCAGACCTCTTACTGTGTTTCCACTAGAGGAACTTTTAGAACAGGTACGGACTTCCTGAATGTTACCCGTGTAACGGAAAACACAGGTACGTCACTTCTCTGACCGGTACTGCACTAGGTACATCACTGAGGACAGAAAGATGAATGAGGATCCCTGCTACCGAGGGCCTCTCTGTGTAAAAAGGAGACAGAGTCTCAACAGTCTAGTAGGCACCACTGGAGAGGAGGAGAGAGGAAGCATTTTGAAAACACAGATCGGCTGAGGGCTTAACAGAGCATGGAAGGAAGGGGGTGTGCCATGAGGGGAGGTTCAGGGAAGTGTGCTGGATCAGAAAACCATGGATTCAAGGAACCCGCTGCTCCGCTGCAAGCAGTTTGGCAAAGGGGCTAAAAAGTAAAGAAAAGCAAATCATCCTGTTAGGGCCATTCTGGAAAAGTCTAAAAAAAAATTACACATAACTTTTGAGACAAATAGGCCAAACAACCACGTCTTTAGAAGATCTCTGCAGGGAGAAGAACTGAGGAGCCATGAAGGAACTGCACTTACTCTCCTAACTTACACTTTGACATCTATTTAATGTGTCCTCGGGAAAATTACCCACAAGCTGTGACCGGACAAATCAGTATAAGGTTGGACTGCAGCAGTGGGTGACCTGAGTGAGGCTCCGGACAAGATCGGGGCCACCTCAAGAGAGGCTTTGTGCCGTCATGGCTTCCAGTGGATGGGATGGTCCTCGACTAATCCTTTAATCCATTCTATTTAACCATTAATTGCTAGCACTAACAATCTCGTTACAGCGGTAAGATTACAAACTGCCAAGGCTGAACACCATGCCCCTCTTCAGAAATTTCCTTGCTTTTCAATTTGCCATACATGCTTTTCATCTCTCTGTGATCACATGGTCCTTGATCACAAATCCACATAATCCGAGGGGTAATCACTGTCCTGGAGACACGTAAGCCTCCACCAGAGTTGTGGAACATACGGTATGGAGCCACACTGTCTTCCCAAATAAAAAATTCTGGGTCCCAGACTCTTGGCCCCAAGGACTTTTAGATAATTACAGTGATGA
>NW_021916915.1:0-1122 GCF_006229205.1 Suricata suricatta | reverse complement strand
TTAAATATGGCATATGGCAACATGCTCAAGGAAGTTAATGTATTTGACATCTTTTGAGATATGGTTTCTGAAATTTTTTCTGTGTGTTTTTGGAGCATTTTATAAAACTATTAAGTTTTTGTTAAAAATATGAATTCAAGATGAATACGGGTTTAGGGCTTTGGTCATTCTGGATAAACTGCACAGTTGCGTGTTTTTCATTTGTTTCTTTGCCTTCCCACTGCTTCAGGTGATTCTCTTTTTATTATTCACAGCTATTCTTTGCCATAGATTTCTCATCTGAAGCATTATTATTCAGAAGAATAATTGCATTGAATTGAATACAATTTGAATAGATTTGTGTTGACTGTGTTACTCTTCATTTTCAGCTTGAATCTACTTCATAGTTGTTATTTTCAGTTATTGGTCCAGATATTAAAGCTAAAACTCTCTGATTCAGGTGAAACTCACCTTATAAGATAGATGTATTCTATTCTAGCACAGTTAAATTTGAGTGTAGGTAATTCCATTTACCTAACAATATGTTTTATGTAATTTAAGATATGTTGGGGGGTGGTTACCATGCACTTATATAAAAAAAATACACCTGTATACACATAGGAAAACAGCCTATTTTTATGTTTTCCTTTTTAATGTTTTTGTTAGTGATTCAACAATATAAAGAAAATACATTTGTTGAGAACCTAGTGAACAGAACATAGTATAAAAGAGTTACTCACTTTTCTTTAAACAAATTCTTCACTGTAAAAGTAAAATAACACACATATCTTCTAGGTTCCTTAGATTCTAGGTCTGCATTATTCATATAATTAATGCCAATTTCTGTAACAAATAATCCCAAAGTCTCAGTAGCTACGATAAAAATGTCTGTCTTGCTCTTGAAAAGTGTGTGTGGATGTGCCTGTCCAGGCCTTCCTCTAAGGTGTGGCACAGAATCTAAACTCTGCCAACATTTTAGACATGTGACCTTTTAAATTCTCAGAATTATGTGGGTGCTTTTTAAAACCTTTACTTTGCAAAGCATCTCATTCATTAGCCTTTATTACAAGTTTTTTTGGTGAGTCTGTTGTTTGACTCAACTGATCTCTCTTGCCCCAGGCATGAATAACTAGTAAGTCTGTC
>NW_021916914.1:0-1122 GCF_006229205.1 Suricata suricatta | reverse complement strand
AGTCTTTAGCTCCTAGATTCTCTGTGAATGTTTTGGGTGAGTATTTATAGACCAACATTGGACCTTATCCTGCTGGCATTTGGTTAGGGAGAGAATCATTCGGTCTCAAGTCAAATCACGTGCTCCGTGACTCACTCTTACCAGGTATCCTATTCATCAGACAGGTAGGGGAAGGCCATTCAATCAGAGAGTTCTGTCTTTTTTCCTCTCCTACAGCATAAACTGTCTTAAGAGCCGGGATGAGGTGTGGTTCCCTTTTGAACTACTCTTCCTATGAAGGTATCCATTTTTCTCCACACTCAGTGCCACCCAGAAGTAGATGAAGTGGTGGGTAAGGTCTTCCTCAGGTGCAGGCAATAAAGGGGTGTATTTTACCTATAGAGACTTTTAAAACATATGCTTTTTATTGTCACCATGTGCTGGCAATTCTAAACAATGTCAGTAGCAAAACTACTCCTACTCCCTAAACTTTTGTTGATCTAAATTCTAAGTAATTGCTCTAGCTAATGGTAAGTTTTGTTAATATGTTTGTAAGCTTCAAGTTAGCACATTTTTATCACTTATTCTTTAATAAATACTATACTTTTAAAGGGGAGGTAATCTGGAGAATTTCCAGTTGTATAGTCAGCTTTCAGGTCCTGTGGACTCAGCACATACTTTCATTTCAAAATAACTTTGTAATGGTTCAGAAATCATTCACTCACTTTGGGTGCTGTATGTGGCTTTCATCTTTTCATTTTAACAGCAGATTCAGAATATACAAAGACAGCACAGTGATAGTAAAGCCAAAGAGGCAGAACCTGAGTTACTTCCATTCTGTCATTCTGTGTGACTACTTAGAATCTATATTTGTGTTAAAAACATTAAGAAATGAAACAGAGTGTGAACCATGAGGTACAGTATTCTATTTACTAAGCACAGATTTTATTTCATACATTTTCAATAATATCTTTAAAACTGAAATTCATTATTCTTGGACTAGTAATCGTTTTAAAACTAAAAATTGAATCAAGGGGGAAAAACTCATTCCATTAGAACGATTATGGAGGTGTTGCTTAAATGTTGGTTGTAATTCAATTCACTTACTAATTATCAGAAGAATATTTACATAAGGAATTGTAA
>NW_021916913.1:0-1122 GCF_006229205.1 Suricata suricatta | reverse complement strand
GGTGCAGCCACTATGGAAAACAGTATGGAGGATCTTCAAGATATTAAAAAATAGAATGACCATATCATCCAGCAATTCTGCTTTTCTCTTCTGGGAATATATCCAAAGGAAACAAAAAACACAAATTTGAAAAGATATCTGTACCTTCATGTTCATGGCAGCATTACACCCACACACCCCACTGCATTATTCAGCCATTAAAAAAACAAGGAAATCCTATCATTTGCAACAACATAGATGGACCTTGAGGACAGTATTCTAAGTAAAATATGTCAGAGACAAATTCTGACATGCGGAATCTTGTTTAAAAAACAAAGAACAAAACCCAAATTCAAAGAAAGAGATCAGAGACAAAGTGTGAGTGTAGGGAGAAATGGAGGGAGGTGGTAAAAAAAATGCAAACTTCTAGTTATAAGATAAATAAGAGCTAAGAGTGCAATGTACAATGTGATGCCTACAGCTAGCATGGCTATGTG
The DNA here is from genome assembly GCF_006229205.1 of Suricata suricatta. NCBI lineage: Eukaryota > Metazoa > Chordata > Mammalia > Carnivora > Herpestidae > Suricata > Suricata suricatta. Next base: position 646 of record NW_021916913.1, on the reverse strand, counting down.
AGGTAGAGGAAAGAGTAAATCCTAAGAATCCTCATCAGAAGGAGAAATTGTCTTTTTTCTTTTTCCTTTTTTCTTTTCTTCTTATTGTACCTATATGAGAAGATGGATACTAGCTGAACCTATTCTGGTAGTCATTTCACAATATATAAATCAAACCATCATGCTGTCCTCTTGAAACTTATACAGTGATTATGTCAATTACCTTTTAATAAAGAGGGAAAAGAGAAAAAAAAAACTCAGTTATTTCTTTCTTACATCATAGAGGCCAAAAGTATTGTAAAAAAAAAATAACTGCTGATAATTCTTTTTAGTCCAGCTGAATGAGTACTTTGGTGTACTTCTTCTTAATGCAAATAAATGTCTGCATTGATCTCTCAGATATACTTTCAGACTGAGGATTTAGGAAATGTAGATCTTGTCTTGTCTAACATCTGTTGTGGTTCTTCCTCTAATAAGTCTAATAAGACTGTGAGCTTCCCCGAGCAGACATTGTATTAAAGCAATGCTTTCAAATGACCCTAATGGTCTTTCCATCTTTCTCTGGTAACATCCATCTGGCCCTGGTCACTCGGGGCTGATGCTCTGGTCCTTCTAAAGAACTCTGGCTATAAATTGACATAATTGCTTCCTACCTTCTTACATAAAA
>NW_021916912.1:0-1122 GCF_006229205.1 Suricata suricatta | reverse complement strand
CAGGACCCTGTGACTGTGGGTTCTCCTTGTCATCTGTTGATGGTGAGCCCTCTTACCCTATAGGAGCCACGCACAGATGGCTCAGGGCACCATTCCCCCAAACACAGCGAGGTCCATGCAGACAACACTGTGGAGTCGTGCAAGAGCTCGCTGGTTCCTGCTCTCCCCCAGCCCAGCTGGTCCAGCTGGGTACATTTTGGGGGACACCTAGGAGTCCCCTCCTGTCCCCACAAGCAGACAGGTGTCTGCAAATCTTCATCGTCAAGGTCTTAGCCCTGGTCCCGTTCTCTGCTGCCCCTGCTGGCCATGTTTTTGTCTGCCTCTGCTGGACACTTGGTTTGGAAGTAGCCGGGACTCGTACAGTCTCTGGAACGGGGGCCGAAGCAAAAACAGGGAAACCAGTCAGTTAGGAGAACTCAGTGAACACGAGGGAAAAGCTTCTCTGATTCAGTAGCAAAAGCAACACTTTAAGAACATTTTTTTGATGTTTATTTATTTTTGAGAGATGGAGGGAGACAGAGCATGAGCAAGGGAGGGTCAGAAAGAAAGGGAGACACAGAATCCGAAGCAGACTCCAGGCTCTGAGCTGTCAGCACAGAGCCCGATGTGGGGCTTGAGCTCATGGACCATGAGATCATGACCTGAGCCAAAGTCGGCCGCTTAACCGACTGAGCCCCCCGGGTGCTCAGTAACATTTATGTGATACTCTGATCCAACCAATTATCCTATTCATATTGGAGCCCCTGAGTGACACAGTGGACAATACCCTTCAGTGTTCCTCCTGGGAAATGCAGATTCTTGTCTCAGAAAATGCTTTCATCTAATGGCCTATACACAAGCCAAAGTCATAAAGTCGGAAGCTGCTTCATTGATGGGACGTGAGACACCATGCTGGAGATCGCGTTGAGGACGGGGCTGTTAAGAGGTCATGTTTCTATCTGTCAGACTCAAAGAAACTGGGGTCTGGGGCTCACAGGATGCTGGATTCCCTACAGCGTTTGCCGTCTCTGTGCTGTGCTTTAGTCTGATGCCACCAACACATGAGGTTTGGGAAATGAGGACCATCCAGAGGGCACTTGTCCTTGGCTCCATGGGAAGCATGTGCTGAAAAAGCTGGTGACC
>NW_021916911.1:0-1122 GCF_006229205.1 Suricata suricatta | reverse complement strand
GATTTGGTCAGTCATTTAAATTTTAGACATTCTAGGGGCACCTGGGTGGCTCATTCAGGTAAGCATCCGACTTTGGTTCTGGTCATGTTCTCACAGTTCGTGACTTCAAGCTCCGTGTTGGGCTCTGTGCTGACCGCTCAGAGCCTGGAGCCTGCTTCAGATTTGGTGTCTTCCTCTCTCTCTGTCCCTCCCCTGTTCGCGTGCTCTCTCAAAATATATAACCACTGAAAAAAAAATAAATTTTAGACATTCTAGGGGCCCTGGGGTGGCTCAGACCGTTGAGCATCCAACTACGGCTCAGGTCATGATCTCAAGGCTTGTGAGTCTGAGCCCCGTGTAGAGCTCTGTGCTGACAGCTCAGAGTCAGGAGCCTGCTTCAGATTCTGTCTCCCTCTCTCTGCCCCTCCCCCACTCATGCTGTCTCCTTCTCTCTGTCTCTCAAAAATAAACATTAAAAAAATAAAAAAAATAAATTGTAGACAGTCTAGTGAGTGTGTAGCAGTATGTTATTGTGATTTAATTTGCATTTTCTTTTTTTTCAAAATTTTAATGTTTATTTATTTTTGAGAGAGAGAGAGACAGTGTATGAGCAGGGGAGGGGCAGTGAGAGAGGGAGATACAGAACCTAAAACAGGCTTCAGGCTCTGAGCTGTCAACACAGAGCCCAATACAGGGCTTGAACTCACAGACTACAAGATCATGACCTGAGCTGAAGTTGGCTGCTCAATTGACTGAGCCACCAGGCACACCTAATTTGCATTTTCTAATAGCTAATGATGTTGAGCATCTTCGAATGTGCTCATTTGCCATCTGTATATCCTCTTTGGTAACTTGTCTATTCAAATCTCTTGCCTATTTTAGAAATTTGATTACTTTGTTTTCTTACTGAGTTTTAAGATTTCTTCATAGGGGCGCCTGGGTGGCTCAGTCGGTTAAGCAGCTGACTTCTTCAGCTCAGGTCATGATCTCATGGTTAGTGAGTTCGAGCCCCACATTGGGTTCTGTGCTGACAGCTCAGAGCCTGGAGCCTGTTTCAGATTCTGTGTATCTCTCTCTCCCTCTGCTCTTCCCTTATTTGCACTCTGTCTTTCTCTGTCTCAAAAATAAATAAACAAAAAAATT
>NW_021916910.1:0-2220 GCF_006229205.1 Suricata suricatta | reverse complement strand
AAGACTCCTTTTCTCTTGAGCACAGGATGTCTCATGGACATGAATATTAATGTATCATATTAACCAAAGAATATCATGGGAATGTTCATGCTTGTTACTTTCTGACCTCTTGCAAAATGTTAACATGGCTTATAAACATGAAAAGGACCCAAGATGACTAATCAGGACAAAATCCTATCCTACTAAAAAAAATCTTATCACTGTAATTATTCCTCTAATCACTATCATTAAGTTTAGTGTCTTTTTGACTGATGAGGAATTTTTTTAATGGTTGAAAAAAATCAAAAGAATAATAATATTTATGTTACATGAAAAATGTATAAAATTCATATTTCAATGTCCATACCTACATTTCATAGTGGCATGGCACACCTGTTGATTTACATGTTGTCTGTGGCTCTTCCTGTCCAACAATGACAGAAATGCTTAGCTGTGACAAAAGTGATCTGGCCCAAAACCGAAAATATTTAATACCATTCCTTTTACAATAGAAGTTTGCCAATCCCTTCACCTACGCAATGATGAAATTCAAGGATACCAACTAGACACAGAACTTTGTGAGGAATGCCATAATCAAACTGGGTCACATATAAGTCAATAAATATAGAGGTAACTATTTTTATTTTGTATACAGATGTTTTTTCAAGAAGTAGACACTATCATAGAGTCTAGAATGCCTCAGCAATCTTTAATAATAGGGACAATGTTCTCACAGAGGATTAATTAATGTATGCATTTAGAAATCACTAAGCAAACTATAATTAACTAACAAAGCAATGAAATATTTATAAGAAACCGACAGAAAACAATAAACAAAGTAAGTACATTACAAAGTGAATATGTTACTCTAAACATTATTAAAAATATCATCAAGATACATATTTAATTTTACAATTTACATGCTGGCTTGTTAATTTTATTTAATTGCATCATTTGCTACTTGGAGAGAAAGAGATTGTTTTCATTTGCCAAGTTAAACTTTACATAGAATTAGCAAATTAGGAAGCAATTTACATTTAGTATTTTATTGGAGGGTATTATATTTAGTATATATTGCAAATGAAAATAAATACTGAACTATAAATCTTGAGGGAGAAACAGAGCTTGATTTGTATTTAGTATTCTTTTCATAGCATTCCCCATATGATAGATATCTAACATTTAAATATATACACACTGTACCTCAAATTAATGGTACTATTTTTCTTTTAAGCAAACACACAAAGTTATAATATTCAATTAGTATTTCTCTCTCTAAGATGAGAGAAATGAGCTGGTTACAGTTCTCAAGTGTTATTTTCTTTGTTCATTTGTTTTATCTTTTTAAATCTCTGGATTGTATTCTTTAAATAAATTCCCAAATTGAAATTTGAAGGAGAAAAAAAAAGAAAACTACATGAAAGTGAATAAAGGTAGTACTATTTTTCTTCAAAATTAGCATGTCACTTAAGTAAGAAGGAAACATTTCTGGTTTGATTTTTAAACCTGGTCTGTAAGCATTTTAATCATTTGCCCAAAAGGAGATAATACTATCATGAAACTATCCTGACATTCTTTAGGGAAGTGATAAGGAAAGGAGAAGACAAAGACGGCACCAGAGAGGGTGAGGATATGCACTGCTTTGCTGAGGCAGAGGAATGGATCAGAACGGAGCAGCTCTGAAGAATGTAAGTGTTCAGATAACTTGTGGGCATTTTTATGTTAAGCACTGATTTGGTTTTCTTGCTTGTTTCTGTTTGCTTTTTCTTTGTCATTCTTTTTAAAAATTTATTTATTTAAATTCAAGTTAGGTAACATACAGTATAGTATTGGTTTCAGGAGTAGAACCCAGTGAATTCATCACTTACATGTAACAGTAACACCCAATACTCATCCCAACAAGTATCCTCCTTAGTTCCCATCACCCACTTAACCCATTCTCAAACTCATTTTTCCTCCAGCAACCCTGTTTGTTCTCTGTCCTTAAGAGTCTCTTATGGCTTGCCTTCCTCTCTGTTTTTGTCTTATGTTTCCTTCCCTTCCCAATGTTCATCTGTTGTATTTATTAACTTCCACATATGAATGAAATCATATGACATTTGCCTTTCTCTGACTCATTTTGCACTTACTATATACCATATCTTCTTTATCTACTGAGCAGTTGATGGGCATTTGGATTCTTTCCATACTTTGGCTATTGTTGACAGCACTGCTATAGACATTGGGGTGCATGTGCCCCTT
>NW_021916909.1:0-1122 GCF_006229205.1 Suricata suricatta | reverse complement strand
TGGTGTGCTACCTACAGAGGAGCCTGTCTATAATTGGAGAACAGTAATAAACAGTGCTGCGGACCTCTATTTTGAAGGACATACTCATCAATCTCTGCCAAACATCCCCGAAAACCAGCTGGTACAACCTGCCGTTCTGCATCAAAAGGGAGGAAAAGGCAGAAAGAAGCTCCGACTGTTCGAATACCTTCATGAATCCCTATGTAATCCTGAGATGGCATCTTGTATTCAGTGGGTGGATAAAACCAAATGCATCTTTCAGTTTATATCAAAAAACAAAGAAAAACTTGCCCAACTTTGGGGGAAAAGAAAAGGCAACCAGAAGACCATGACTTACCAGAAAATGGCCAGAGCACTGAGGAATTATGGAAGAACTAGAGAAATCACCAAAATCCGGAGAAAACTAACTTACCAGTTCAGTGAAGCTATTCTCCAAAGACTCTTGCCATCTTATTTCTTAGAAAAAGAGATTTTCTACTCACCATATGTTCAGCCAGAGCAAGGCTTTCTCAGCTTCAGTAATTGGAATGCAAATTATAATTGTACATAAGCCGATTACCATGAGCTAAGCCACCCTGACTGCTAAATATTCTCTTACATTTCATGATTTCCTGACATCAGAAATTCCTATCACTCTCAGGATAAAGCAAACACTGAAGAGGAAAAAAAAATTGACTTCATTGTTTCTATCTTTTATTAAATAGCATATAATCTCTACAGACTTGGTGAAAAAAATCTGCCAGCAAATAACGTTTAAATCATCAAGTCCCTTTTGAAAGCATAGACTAAATGTCCTTACTCTTACTGTTGTCTATGCAATTGTTCTAGACAAACAATGCTCGTAGAGATGATTTGACTCAATGATTTAAAAACTGTTTTCCTGTTATACACTCAGGCCAAAAAAGAAAAAAAATCACTCTTAATATATATCTGATGGCATTAGTGACAAAATAAAATAATTGCATATGATAGTCTTCATGCTAAAATACACTCATAACTTTAAAGCCATATTTTCACTTTTCGGGTGTAGAGTTTGGTGAGTTCCTTGTAGATTTTGGATACTAGCCCTTTATCTGATATGTTTGCACTCATAGGTCTAACAGGAGAAACCTAATGGAAGAC
>NW_021916908.1:0-1122 GCF_006229205.1 Suricata suricatta | reverse complement strand
CTCATGATTTGTCTTTCCCTCTCAAAGTATGTAAACATTCAAAAAATAAGAATTACGTAATTGGTTAACTACATCTCTAACCCACTAAAACTTTCAAACGAAGAAATAGACACAACTTATACTCTATGATATAAATGCAGTCCTCAAACATGTGTGTGCCTCTGTCGGCACTTCAGTTCACAGTTTATCTGGCAGGAATAGAGTGTTCGCTGTGGTTCTGTGAAACATATGCCACCTTATTACCACAAATGAAGAAAAGATGTAAAGTATACAACTGTTAAAAATGATCTTACTGCAGAAAGCAGAATCTCACCTTAGCCAGAACCATTTATCCCACCTCCTTCTTTCATCTGAGGTACCATTATGAACACTGCCCTGCCTAAATGATAACTGTGGCATTTATTGCAGGGGCTGCTGGCATTCAGGGATGTGGCGATAGATTTCTCTTAGGAGGACAGGGGATGCCAGCGCCTCCCTCAGCGGGAAGTGTACAGGGATGTGACGCTGGAGAGCTATGGACACCTCCTCTTCTTGGGTGACGATGACCTCCTGTACATAGCTAGCATGAGTTTCCTCCATGGTGAGTGTCAGGTAAAGAATGCACTAGCTGGAATTGTCACTCAAAGGTCACTATGCAAAGAATGAGGGGATTGGGGGAACAACTACTGAAGTTGACAGGGATAAGTGCTTCCTCTGATTCAGGATTACAATGAATATCTGAAAGGGGAGTTTTGTCATCCTAGGTAGAGGTGGTTATAAGGCAAGTGCAAGCACATGTATACTGAGGAAAAAAGCTGAAATGCATATCCTATGTTGTATTAATGAAGGCTGGGCTCCCCAGTGGGTGGAGATTTTAACATTATACTGAGGTCTTGGTAAGTGTCTGACACTTCATAGTCCATCTCCTAGGTGAACTTGTCCTGGACCTAAACGGGTCAAGGATGGCCAGTGCTCTTGGAATTTGCATCCAAAATATAAAGTTAACTCCAGAACCCAATGTAATATTGAGCAAGAAGAGTAAAGCTGGAGGCAGCACAATTCCATTCTTCAAACTGTATTACAAAACGACTCATCAAGACAGCATGGTTCTGGCAGAAGTGCAGACCCAGAGATTATTGGAAC
>NW_021916907.1:0-1122 GCF_006229205.1 Suricata suricatta | reverse complement strand
CTTCAGGGGAGAGTTCCTTCGTTTTGTCATTTTTGCTATTTTTCTGTCTCTTCTCACCTTTAGAAAGCTCGTTGAGCACTGTGCATCAGTTAATATTTCTCTGTTAAAGGAGGCTTATTGACTGTCCAGGGCCTGTCGTTTCAGGAAATATTCTTTTAATGGTGTCTCTCAGTTTCTCTTGTTGTGCCTTTGAATATTTTATTTCCCTACTCTGCAATATTTGGGACTTGTTGTCATGCATATTTTGGCTTGTTTTTTGGTGTAGCCCTAAGAAGGAAAACAGACAGACAAACACAGAGGGAACAGTAACACACAAACGCACAGACAAATCAAACAAACAAACACATTAAAAGGGGGAAAGAAAATAAAGAGAATGGGGAGGAAAGAGATGGAAAGAGGAGAAGAAGAAAAGAATAAGAAAAAGAAAAAACAATTAAAGGGGGGCAGAGACAATAAAGGACAGTGGACAGTCTAAAAGTGTATGACCAGTTGAAAGGAGAGGTAGGGATGAGATATAGGAGAATATATCTGGATTGCAAGAAGGTTAAAAAAAACAAAAAAGGGAGAAAGGAGAAAGGAAAATAAGGAGTAAAAATTTTTTAAAATTTAAGTTAAAAAAAAGTAATAATAATAAAAAATACAGAAAAAGTCGAAAAGAAAAAAAAATGAAGAAAATAAAGAAAAACATTATTTAAAAAAAGCAAAAAAATAAACAAACCAAAAAAACCCAGCAGCTCCCCCTCGTGGATGGGCGTGGTTTGATGTGGTAGGTCTTGGAGGCTGCTCTCAGAGACTCTGCCTTGGTGTCTACAGAGATTAGATAGGCGGCACGCCAAGCTCCCCTGAACTACAAACTGTAGGCCACTCCAATGAGTCCGATCTCCTTTTGCCAGGGTTGAGCCGAGTTGTATTTTCTAGGCCCACCTAGGTTCAAAGTTCCGTCCATGCACTTTTTATGCTATCACAAATGGGATGTTTTTGCTTTGGTGGCTGGCTTCTTAGGGGGAGGAATTGGTTTGTCTTGGCTCAGGCTGGGATTTTGGCTGCCCCTGCCTGAGGTGAGATGTGCAGCAGAAGGTGAAGTGCGTGCCCACTGTCACAGACCCAACCCCCAGCGGGGAT
>NW_021916906.1:0-1122 GCF_006229205.1 Suricata suricatta | reverse complement strand
GGGTTATTTTTAACAAGAATAGAGCTTCAGTTTCACAGGATGAGCAGGTCCTGGAGGTGGGTGGTGGGGATGGCTGTACAACAGTGAACTGAACTGCATACTTAAATTTCACAGTTGTGAATTTTGTTGTACGTTACCACGTTAAAACAAAAAAACCTTTAAAAAGTAAGGCCAAGTGCTGTGGGAGCTCACAGGAAAGTCTTCTGTGTCTCTCCTAAGAGGAGTCTGATTCCAACTGCTAAGGTAACATAATTTCTCATCAATACTAGTATAGAGTATTAATTAAGGTCCTGTGGGTGGAGGTGAGGGCTTATGAAGTTAATGAAAGATTGGGTGACCTAAGGTGAGGTAAAATACACTTTGTTAAAGTGCTTTTCGTGTGAAAAGATGTTTGAAAGCTCTTTATGGTCAAGCGTGGGGCACAGTCTCAAGTCCAGATCCTGACTTTGAATCATCCTCACTGTGGACCGTCATTTCCCTTTCAACACAGATCCCAGACTGTTCGCGTCTGGAGAAATTCACCAGGCAGAGCAGAGCTGCTCAAATGTATTTGCTGCTCCCAGATAATGGAGTTTCCTTTTCCATTTTTAAAAAGCACATTTCCTCTCACTGGCAGCTCCAGTCAGTACTTTACCACACAATGACCTCAGCCATCCCAGATGTTCCAACAGGACGAAGAACATCCCCCTGCACATATGTACCCGGCTCTGAGGCAAATGGAAAACGTCATGTAAGAGACGCTTCAGGGAGGTGACGGCCGGCCTTACAGATCCCTCTCATGAAAGCCGTGGGGCGGTGGGGAGTGCTGTCTCAAATGACATCCCTAGAGCCTCTTGCCCCTTTTTGGGTTTCATTCTCTCCTCCACTCTTTTTTTTTTTAAGTTTTTATTTATTATTGAGACAGAGAGACACAGAGCATGAGTGGGGAAGGGGCAGAGAGAGAGGGAGACACAGAATCCGAAGCAGGTTCCAAGCTCTGAGCTGTCAGCACAGAGCCTGATGCGGGGCTTGAGCCCACGAACCGTGAGATCATGACCTGAGCCGAAGTCAGAAGCTTAACTGACTGAGCCACCCAGGCGCCCCTCTCCTCCACTCTTTGACCCTGGCTCATGCCCCGCTTAT
>NW_021916905.1:0-1123 GCF_006229205.1 Suricata suricatta | reverse complement strand
ACGGAAGCACAATGGTCCAAAATCATTGGGATGCAGTAAAAATTGTCCTAAGAGGCAAGTATGTAGCAATATAGGTCTATGCCAAGAAGCAAGAAAAATCTCAAATAAAACAACCTAACCTTGCACCTAAAGGAGCTGGGGGGGGGGGAAGAACAAATGAAGCCTAAAGTCACCAGAAGGAAGAAAATAATAAAGATTAAAGTAGAAATAAATTGTATAGAAACTAAAAACCAAACCAAACCAAGCAAACAAAAAACCACAATAGAACCAATCAATGAAACCAGGAGGTTTTTTTTTTTTTTAATATCAACAAAACTGGTAAACCTTTAACCAGACTCATTAAGAGAGAGAACTCCAATGAAGAAAATCCCAAGTGAAAGAGGAAAAATAACCACCAACACCACATGAATACAAATCATTGTAAGAGAATATTATGAACATTTATATGCCACAAATTGGCGAACCTTGAAGAAATGGATAAACTTTATTATTTTTATAGTAGCTTATTGTCAAATTGGTTTCTTTTTTTATATATAATTTATTGTCAAATTGGTTTCCATATAACACCCAGTGTTCTTCTCCACAAGTGCCCTCCTCCATGACCTTCACTCCCATCCCCTTTACCCCTCCCGCTCAGCCCTCAGTTCATTTTCAGTATTCAAGAGTCTCTCATGATTAATTTTATAATTCTACACATTTCTCAGTGCTCACCACAATAAGTGTAGCCACCATCGTTCAGCATACAAGGTTTTTACAGTGTTATTGACTGCATTCCCCATGCTGGACTTTTCATCCCCATGACTTATTTATTATTACTTTTATTTTTTTAATAGTTTATCAAATTGGTTTCCATATAACACCCAGTGCTTCTCCCCACAGGTGCCCCCCACCGTGCCCATCACCCCTCTCCCTCCCTCCCCCTCCCCCTTCAGTATATGGTTCATTTTCAGTATTCAATAGTCTCCCGTGATCTGTGTCCCTCACTCTCCCCAGCTCTCTTTCCCCCTTCCTCTCCCCATGGTCCCCTGCCAGGTCTCTCCTGTTAGACCTATGAATTGGTTTCTATATAACACCCAGTGCTTCTCCCCAAAAGTGTCCCTCCTCCATGACCATCACTCCCTTC
>NW_021916904.1:0-1123 GCF_006229205.1 Suricata suricatta | reverse complement strand
CCCTCAAATTTCCAAATTCTCACCTCTTTTTCCTTTCCTTCCTCATACACTTCCTCTCAGCACGTCTTCCATTATCTATGGCGAGGACAAATGTATTTGTCATAAGCACCTACATTTTCCTTGCATCCAACTCAGTAAATGTCTGTCATTATCCCCTCCTCTCTTCCCTCTCTCCAATCACAGATTTGCCCACTGTCCTGTGTCTTCAGAAAGATCTGCCCTATATTTTATTTGTAATTTTAGTTGTATCTCCAAGTATTCAAGCATGAACATTCCACTCTAACTTAAGCAAAGAATAAGAAAACATTAATTGGATTTCATCTTCTTTCCCTTAGAATCATCCATCCAATTCTCTTCAGATACTGAACAAGCTGTCTAGAAATTTACTTCTATTTCCTGACCTTTCAATATAAGTTGTTCATACTTCAGACTGGCTTTCCTCAACCCAGGTGTTTCAAAAGAGGAAAGATCACCAATGGCCTCAGAATTTCCAATCATTAGTCTTTACTTTTTGCTGGGAAGCATTTATTGAGTTCTTACTTTGTGAGAGATATTGTGCAAAATTATCTTTGGAAATAAGATCATATTTACAAGGAAACATCTGCTCTCAAATTCTTATAATTTCTGATGCACTGGCGACTCAGACATTGATTCTTCCTAAAATGTTCTTTCATTTTTGTAAGGCCAGAATCAGCAAACAATGGCCCCAGGCCAAACGCATACCATTTCCTACTCTGGTATGTGGCCCAATAGCTAAGAACATTTTTTACATTTTTTAGTGGTTGATATACCAGTTTCAAGCATTGTATTCACCCAAGGTTGGTATATAGACACTCGGGTAAGTGCTGAACTACTAGAAATATATATTAAATCAAAGAATGAGAGAAAGAGATTTTGATATTTTGATCAATAAGTAGTGTTTAAGTTTGCAAATTTGTAGATATATTGAAGATCTAGTTCTCTTGTTGATGTGGTCATTAATTATTAAAAATAAATTGATTTGGGGTGCCTGGGTGGCTCAGTCGGTTGAGCGTTCGACTTTGGCTCAGGTCATGATCTTGGGGTCCTGGGGTCGGGCTCTGTGCTGACAGCTCAGAACCCGGAGCCTAATTCAGATTCTGTG
>NW_021916903.1:0-1123 GCF_006229205.1 Suricata suricatta | reverse complement strand
ACCTCTCCCTTTCTATTTATTCAACTCTCATTAGCATAAAAATGTTCTAACTCACATATTCCTCTTTAGCTACTCCCATTTCTGTTTTCCTTCCAGGCATATTTCTCAGATGAGTTTTTCCTACTTTCTTCCCCCAGAACTCTACAACCCATCATCTCGCTTCCATCCCCAAAGCACCAGTGAAATAGTTTTTGTCAAGCTCACTGACAACCTCCATTTTGCTAAATCCAATAGATACTTCTGTCTTCATTGTAGTCAATCTTTCAGCAATATTTAATCAAATTGAGTTTCACTCATTCTAGAAAGTCTTCCTCCTCTTGGCTTCTAAAACACCACTCTCCTACTTCATTCATTTTCCATCAGTTTTGTTATTTCCTCTTCTGCTTGACCTTTGGATGTTGATATTCCTCAGGGCTGGCCCTTTCCCTTTCTCTATACCCTCTAGGTGATGATGAATATTTCCATAGACTTAAATGTCATCCTTAATTTCCCCCTCCAGCTCTGAGTGTTTGTCCAGTTGATACCTTCACTTAGATGTCTTCCACATTTAACATGTCCAAAATGGAGGTCTAGAGTCTATGTTCCACCTTCCCAGAACACAACCTCTGCCTCTCTGGTCTTTCCTATTAAAGCATTTCACTGCCATCCATCTGGTTGTTTAAGCCAAATGCCATAGGCAATCCTAAAATCCTCTTCCCTCCTAACCAAAATCCAATTTTAATTCCTGCAGACTTTCTCCAAAATATATGTAAAATACATTCATTATTCTGAATCTCTTGGTCATCAACTTACTCTGATGTTAGGCATCATGATCATTTTTTATACCTCCATTTAATCTATTCCCCACATAGCAGTTAGAGTGATCTTCTTAAAACCTAATCAGCTCATATTTCTGTCCTCTAATTCTTTCTTATTGGAATAAGAGTAGGATTCTTATTTTATAGAATAAGATCCAAAATCTTGATTATGACTTAAAAGGTCTTATAGGATGTAGCCCCAGCCTACCTCTCAGAACTTATCTTGGGCCACTTTCTTATTTCAGCCATATTTTCTGTTTCAGGAACCCACAGTCATCTTTATGTGGGGTTCTCTCTGCCTCAATTCTCCCCCTGGCTGTTCACTT
>NW_021916902.1:0-1123 GCF_006229205.1 Suricata suricatta | reverse complement strand
ACAGTTTCTGACCTTACTATGCAAGGAAAGTCTCTTCCTCCTTTCACACACGATAGCCCCAGAAGACAGCATGGATATAAAGAACCAGTAGGTCAGCTGGAAACAAACACATGAAGAAAGATACAGGAATAGCAGAGCTGGCCTGGGAACACGCAGGAGTAAGGCAATGATGAGCAAGCAAGGGAAGAATGGGTATTCCAAGGAGGTAACAGGGAAACAGAGCAGGGTGGGGGTGGGGTTAAACATTGGACAGGGCTGTGCCTCTTAGACCATTGCAGGTTTCATTCCAAAATGATCTAGTTTACCTTATCTCTTCAGAGACCGGGTTTCATTGGGAATCCTATAGCGACTGCCCCAGAGTGTGTCTCCTTTCATATAAACCATCACAAACATGGCAAGTTTTGTCCTGAAGCCTTTGGCAAAGTGGAACAAACCTAGCAGGACCACTAAAGCTCAGACAGCCTGCTGGGGTGAAGACGAATGGAAGTGCAACTGGTACGTATTTTACAACCGGGTGTGAATAAATGGAGAAACAAAGAAAACATTTCTGTCATTGAGTGATTTACACCAGATTCAGACTAAGACTCATAGCCACATGCAAGAATCAGCCGGAAGTCACACGTGAAAGAGCAAATACGGTATGTTGTGTTTTTTTCAAGTAATATGCACATTTAAATAAAATCAACAAATACTTTTTAAATGATAGCACTATTCCCCAAATGTTGTTAATCCTTGATTTAGTTATTTTTCTTCTAGCAGAGGTCAGAATCAAATTGCTGGAGTCTAGGGCGTGAGGGAGAAAAGACAGGTGTTAACGGTTGACCAATGACTTTATCTGATAAGTAATAAATTAAGGGGCTCTACATCTTTCCAAATCCTAAAAGGGTTTCCCACTCTGAAATTTCTAAGGATATAGGTGTTCCTGGGTTTAAGGATGATAAGTTTCTACAAAAGTCCTATTCAAATGTCAATTCATAATCCAATACCTAGAGCTATTAACATATGTGTTCTAGCTAGACACTGTGAAGTCAGTATGCAGAAAGAGTAATTTTTCTTTGTGATTGGACAGGAAGAATCACGGTAAAACAACACTCCATTTTGATGCCCAATAAGATATATATAT
>NW_021916901.1:0-1123 GCF_006229205.1 Suricata suricatta | reverse complement strand
TTTAATTTAAATTCTAGTTCATTAACATATAGCGTAATACTGATTTCAGGAGAATTTAGTGATTCATCACTTACATGCAACACTCAGTGCTCATCCCAACAAGTATCTTCCTGAATGCCATCACCCATTCAGCCCATCGCCCCTTCCTACCTCCCCTCCACCAATCCTCCATTTGTTCTCTATCATAGACAGTCACTCAGGGTTTAAAATTTTTTTAATGTTTAATTTTTTTTGAGAGAGAGAGAGAGACAGAGTGTGAGCAGGGGAGGAGCAGAGAGAGAGAGAGAGAGGAAGACACAGAATCTGAAACTGGCTCCAGGCACTGAGCTGTCAGCACAGAGCCTGATGCGGGGCTCGAACTCCAGACCCGTGAGATCATGACTTAGGCCGATGTTGGACGCTTAATGGACTGAGCCACCCAGGAGCCTCCATCACTCAGTTTTTAAGTCTCACTGGGAGAGGTGCTAAAAAGAGGTGGGGAGGCCCACAGCGACCCCCTCTTCTCCTAGGCTTTGTTTTAGTTGCTCCACGTCCTGCCTTCCTCCTGCACACAGGGTCTCTGTACGTGGTTCCCTCCTCAGGACTGTCCCTTCCCCCCGATGTGCTCCTCCTCATCTCCCACTTGGCGGCCCAGGCAGCCTTTTTCACAGAGCAGCAGGACAGACTCCTGGGTCCCAGCCCTTGGAGTGGAGCCATAGGGCAATCCATCAGGAGACCACGTCATTGCATGAGGGAGGCTCTTTCTGCAGGATTTAGCTTTGTCCCTGTGGTTGTCCGGGTGCAGGGGGTGAACTTTTCCAGAGTTTTCTGCCCTGTTTCGAGAGACTTACGCACTGACCTCCTGCACGGAGACTGGCCTATGTCAGCCCAGACCCAGCACTTCACATGAGAAACCACAGGGGCCCAGGAGAGGGGGGGGGGCGTGGGGGGGAGTGGCATGAGAGCCCAAAGGTCTGTGAACAAAAGACTAGAGAAGGTTGCATTCGTGGGAAAGGTCTGGAAGATGGCAGAGGCAGGAGTGACCGACCTTACAACACCCAAATTTTCCGCAATATGTGGGCAAATCCATTGGTGGGAAATGAACTGTTCTTTATCCCACCCACCTCTCCAACCATTCACCATC
>NW_021916900.1:0-1123 GCF_006229205.1 Suricata suricatta | reverse complement strand
ATAGAAGACACAGTGGAGGCGCTCCTTACAATAATCTCACCTCTACTGTTACAGAGAGTCTATAGAGTTCCAAAGCAAATGAAAACCTCAAAGCAAAAATTTCAGTGCCAAGTTTTTTTTTCTAATATTGTCTCTGGATAATTCTATGGTCAAACAAGCTTTAAGTCACCAGCACTTCCTCTCCCTCAGATAATGTCAATAAAAATAAACAAATAAAAGCCTAAGATGAAAAACAAATTAATGTAGTGCCGCAAACAAAAATAACACAGTATTATAAGTAATAGAAGAGCAAGATAACAAAAGCTCATGTGAAAATCTCATGCAACTCCTCCTCCAGTGGAGTTCCTTCACAAAGCATAAGATTTCTTAATAAAATATTTGCAGTTTATTCTGTTAAGGTAAAGCAAAGCATGGCTTTCCTTTATTAACCCAGAACAGACTTTCATAAGAGAAATAATACAACAAAACATACAGCAGCTGAAATAAAATAGATAAAATAAAAAGATGATAAAGGTAAAAGAAAAGCAGGCAGTAACCAAAGAAATCAGAACAAATAGAGCAGAAGCAAAACCAAAGTAATAACACACAGACACACACAGACACACACACACACACACACACACACACACACGATTCTATCAAAAGCAAACAGATAGTGGATTGGAGAGATCACCATGTTATGGGGGATGGGTTGTGAACAGAGAGCAATGCTCACACATACCTTGGGAATAGTTTTAAATTTCAAACAAAGGCAGCCAGGACTCAGCCTGCAGCTTTCTATTGAAGAATTTATGAGGTTCCTTAGCCCCTTCATCTAACACCTAATAACAGAGACACCTTTACCTGAAAACTCTCCTGCTTACCTTACACACAACCATCAGATGTATTATAAACAGAGAGCTTTAGGCTTCAGGAAACACCAGATAATGACCGAGATCAGAAATCAGAAAGTATTAGCTTTGACTTTCTTAGACTGATAATAATGATAGATATAAGTTACATTTAATAAGAAGATTGATAAAATCTGAAATGCTGAGTTGGCAGTACAGTCTAAAAAAGAGTTGGCTAAATAATATATTTACCTTCTGGTGATAATCAAGGAGAAGGATAAGAAGGCGGAGGG
>NW_021916899.1:0-2221 GCF_006229205.1 Suricata suricatta | reverse complement strand
GGGGAATAAAACCAATAAGTGGATACACTCCATTTCATTGGACTTAACCACTTAAGTAGACATCATGCGAGATCACAAAGTCATTCAAGAAATGCAACAAGAAGTGGAAAATGACCTATGTCACTTCTTCAGAAGAGTGTGACTAACAGTTGGCCTTTTTGTTAATGCAAATATCCCTGTCACCTTACTGAAAAGATGAGGCTGATCAATATGTGCTAAAACAGTTAGTTTTATTTAGTTCTCAGAATTCCAAGTAGATAATTATGGGTCTTGACCTAAATAGGTACTTACTCTGGATTTTGGTTTTCATATCTGGTGCCTGAAATAGATGTCATTAATATTATTAGGGGTCTTTAGCTGAAAAAATTTGAAAATGTTATTTAATTTGGACTTCCTGATCTATCAACTGAAAAATGGATCCATTTTGCTGAAGGTGCATCATAACATCAGACCAAGATTAAACAATAGGTACAATGGACTTATCATTTGCTTTAGAACACACAAAAATATAGATTATTGGGGAAGAACACTGGGGGTTGTATGGAAATCAACTTGGTAATAAACTATTTAAATTTAGATTATTTAAAATTGTCATAGTTGATTAAAATATCTGCTTGATAAATTGAGGGTTCATAAAACACTCAAAGGATGGTTCTCATGGCTGAATGAATGTGTGTGGAAGTAAGGAGATCACTATTGGATCAATGGTTAAATATTGTAGGGAAGCGGTGCCTGCGACATTCAATCTGCATCCATTTAAATAATGTATAAAAATGACTCATAGCACCTTTAGGTAAGGTCTTGGAGTAATCATAATGTTGCTTGATTATTACACAGAACTTTGGAAGTTTGCATATTTCCCCCTCAAAGGTATGCAGATGGTGTATCCAATGTCAGGGGCATACATTACAGGTAAGTAAAAATGTAGAGACAATGTGTAGAGAAATGTTCAAAATATGATATACATTATATCCATCTGTTATGCATCTGACATATATTGTTAGCCCTGATGCCTATCAACCGTGCATTTTTGTGAATGGTGACCAAGTAGACTTGGTCAACTCAAACCAAAGTTAGCTTAGAAGTTACTTTGGAGGACTAACCAACATACTATATTACTGATAGTCCCAGTGTTCACAGATGTAACCTATGGTAAACTTTTCAGCAAACTCAATCTAAAGTGTATAAGCGGGTTATAGACTTAAGACACTGTCCTGGGAAACTAAATAATGTTGAAAGGCTAGATTTAGGTGACATTTAAGCAATGAATACTCAATGAAAATCATCTTCTTGATGGATAAACCAAAATTTTCTAAAAAAGTATAAAAGAGACTGAAACCATAAATTGAAAGAAATCTAGGATTCCCTGGAAAAACTAAACTAATCTTAAAAAATCCTACTGAGAGAAAAGATTCATTGCCAATGTTATTTCAGGAAGAAAGAGGTGGCAAGAAGTTTGAACAGATCGTATAGGTTCAGGAAAATGGATGACACAAACTCAGCAAATATTTGAACAAACTGCTAAGGGAGAAACTTGGAACAGATTGTGAACACTGATTCAAGATGGTCTTAAACATGTTCCTACAGAGAGAAGTAGACATAGGTGAAGGCAGATGGCCTGGGATCTTGGCAGTAGAAGTACAATAAATGAATTTATAGGACAATTATGGCCTCACCAGTCTGTGGGGATTTAAAATCAGAAAGTGTAATTTGCATATGAGCGATCTAACTGCCAATGCCCAACACATAAATTAAAAACTAGCTGTGGAAGTTTCCCAAAAGATGCCCACCTCTTAATCTCTAGAATCTGTGAATATATTATTCTCCCTTGCATAAGAAACTTTTGCAAATGTGATTAAATTAAGGACCTTTAGATGGATAGATTAGCCAATGTAAACACAAGAATCTGTATAAAATGGAGGCAGGAAGGTTAGAGAAGGAGATATGATGATAGGAGCAGAGGTTAATAGAATGTGGAACACGCACAAGGCAAGGAATGCAAAGAACCTCTGGAAGCTTGAAAAGTCAAAGAAACAGTTCTCTACGTCATCTTCCAGAAGGAATGATCCTCTGCCAATCAATTTTATATAGAACATATCCTGAATGATGGCTTGCACCTGGTTTCTGTTTTGGTCTCTTGATTTGTGTGATGGAGTATGTTCATACAGCCAGAGGGTTATGAAAGACACTTCCATGAATGAGACTGGGTCTTCCCTAATCA
>NW_021916898.1:0-1123 GCF_006229205.1 Suricata suricatta | reverse complement strand
AAAAAAAAAAAGAATACTGAAAAGGAACTGAGGGTGGAAGGGGAAGGGAGGGGAAAGAGGTGGTGGTAATGGAGGAGGGCACTTGTGGGGAAGAGCACTGGGTGTTATATGGAAACCAATTTGACAATAAACTATTTAAAAAACAAATACAGGAAACAGGAAATAAATCAATATTAAGTGTAATTTGTTTGGCATACACTGTAATTCAAGGCATAGTCCTCCAGGGAGCAAGACAAAAGAAATGCTATGTGATGACAAGGGACCAGCCCACATGGATGTCTTTGGAGGGTCACATCCTGCAGACATGAGACTGAGTTGATCTGCCCCCATGCAGACTCATTGTTTTGAAATCTAGTAGGGAAAGGAGAACGCTAAAACATTTGATTCCCTTTCCTTTCCCAATATTATTTGGGATGAGCAAATGATTAGTAGAGAAAACAGTCTCTCTATAAAAGGAGCCCAACTAATAAATGACAAAGAATGATATTCAAGGAAATATCCCACTTTTGCAAAGCCCTAGGGAAATAATGACCTAGCCTGTGACTGTCAAATAGTGTTCAAATAGTCCTGGTTTTTTTCATTAAGTCCTGTTGTCAGAGCTGGTTTCGTAAACCCGGGGTCCCAAAAGTCCCGTCCACACAAGTCATGTGGTGGTTTGCCTCCAGGGCCTCTTGCATGGATGGTGTCGTATGGTTGCTTTCCCACCTGTACAATACCGTGCTGAAAATCCAATGCAAACGAGTGCATTTGAGTTACCACAGCAGTCACAGGGGAGGGGGAACCTATAAAATAGCCCCCAAGGACAGCACCCCAAATGCAGGATATAGAACATGTTTTAGGACAGCATAAGGTCAAATTTAAGTTGTTTCTTCTCCAACATAAGGTCGAATTTAAGTTGTTTCTCATCCTGCGTTGGTATTCCATTTCATTATCCTCATGCTTTGTGTTTTACAAGGTACTTTCATGTGCATGATCTCTTCTGGTCCTCATAATAAGCTTGGAGACAAGCAACATCATCCTGACATTTTTAGGTGTGGAAATGAAGACTCAGAGAGGTGAGTGCCTTCCCCAGTCAGTCAGGGTATTAGGCAGGACCAGGCATAAACCCCACAGGTCAGGGTCA
>NW_021916897.1:0-1123 GCF_006229205.1 Suricata suricatta | reverse complement strand
ATCTTTCCTTAACCAGTATCAAGTCTGTTTGGTTGCTGTGACAACGAGGCTGTCAGTGATGTTGTGGTTCCATGCTTAAACTATTATAGCATTGCTTCAAATCGGTTAACAACACACATATGCACACACAAGTATATGTACACATATCCACACATCCACATGCCCATATAATATATACATATAACACACACCCATTAATGTCTTAACATTTCAAAATGGCTCCATTCTTCAAGTTGCTCCTCATATAGATTACATTTCTAAAGGATTTTAACATTATTCCTGTACAGGAAATCACAATGTTTGATTGAAGATAATAAAAAATTAGTTTGAAATAAGAAGCAATTCTAGGACCCTACATATCTAAACATCACTATCATGTTTAAAGCAGTATTGGATTCCCAAGTTAGTTAGCCATCTCACTTCTACTTTGTCCTTTATTAAGTGACAGCGGGAAAAACTGTATTGTGTTTGAGGCCATACACAAACATTACTCAGGAATTATTTAATCAGAATCTTCTAAATAGAAGATATATCATTTAAATATACATAATGTCCTATTCATCCCTGAATGATATAGGAATTACTGCTATGACAACCTGTTCTATGAAATTCAAATTATGTAAATTTTAAGAAATTGTAACTCGACTTTCTATAAGCTAGTAAAAATCAGAAGCACTTTTTCCCATTTCTATAACACTGCTATAAAAATAAAAAAATGAAAGTCAGTTTCAATGTAATTCTACCATTTGTAATTGTTGGTAATGAATAAGCAAAGTAACATAGGCTAAGATGATAATGACACAGAGTTACTTTGAAACAAAAGCTATCTATTTCCTGAAGGTGCTATCACTCCAGGGATGCAAGACCTTGGAAAATGACCTAGATAATCTCCTATTTTACTGCTATAAAATACCATTTATCAGTGGTTAATTACTATTTGCAGAATGAAAAAAAAGGATCACTGTAGTTTGTACAACTCACCTGAGAATATTTTAATACTGGGGAAGCACTGGGAGTCTCAGAGCGCGGCCTTTCTTCCCAGTTAAATATCTAAGTCATGGCTGAGGAAAAAGCGTAAATGTGAATATTTCGTTGTTCTTAGTATGGAAGTGTATTGAAAAAA
>NW_021916896.1:0-1123 GCF_006229205.1 Suricata suricatta | reverse complement strand
TTTTTTCAATACACTTCCATACTAAGAACAACGAAATATTCACATTTACGCTTTTTCCTCAGCCATGACTTAGATATTTAACTGGGAAGAAAGGCCGCGCTCTGAGACTCCCAGTGCTTCCCCAGTATTAAAATATTCTCAGGTGAGTTGTACAAACTACAGTGATCCTTTTTTTTTCATTCTGCAAATAGTAATTAACCACTGATAAATGGTATTTTATAGCAGTAAAATAGGAGATTATCTAGGTCATTTTCCAAGGTCTTGCATCCCTGGAGTGATAGCACCTTCAGGAAATAGATAGCTTTTGTTTCAAAGTAACTCTGTGTCATTATCATCTTAGCCTATGTTACTTTGCTTATTCATTACCAACAATTACAAATGGTAGAATTACATTGAAACTGACTTTCATTTTTTTATTTTTATAGCAGTGTTATAGAAATGGGAAAAGTGCTTCTGATTTTTACTAGCTTATAGAAAGTTGAGTTACAATTTCTTAAAATTTACATAATTTGAATTTCATAGAACAGGTTGTCATAGCAGTAATTCCTATATCATTCAGGGATGAATAGGACATTATGTATATTTAAATGATATATCTTCTATTTAGAAGATTCTGATTAAATAATTCCTGAGTAATGTTTGTGTATGGCCTCAAACACAATACAGTTTTTCCCGCTGTCACTTAATAAAGGACAAAGCAGAAGTGAGATGGCTAACTAACTTGGAAATCCAATACTGCTTTAAACATGATAGTGATGTTTAGATATGTAGGGTCCTAGAATTGCTTCTTATTTCAAACTAATTTTTTATTATCTTCAATCAAACATTGTGATTTCCTGTACAGGAATAATGTTAAAATCCTTTAGAAATGTAATCTATATGAGGAGCAACTTGAAGAATGGAGCCATTTTGAAATGTTAAGACATTAATGCATGTGTGTTATATGTATATATTATATGGGCATGTGGATGTGTGGATATGTGTACATATACTTGTGTGTGCATGTGTGTGTTGTTAACCGATTTGAAGCAATGCTATAATAGTTTAAGCATGGAACCACAACATCACTGACAGCCTCGTTGTCACAGCAACCAAACAGACTTGATACTGGTTAAGGAAAGAT
>NW_021916895.1:0-1123 GCF_006229205.1 Suricata suricatta | reverse complement strand
AAAAAAAAAAGGTTTGCCACTCAGGTTGTCACAGGAAGAAAGTAAATGCAAATGTGACTCTAACAGTCTCCAGTGCAGTGAGCTGGTGGCTACCCAGAGACGGGGCCCAGTCCCTGAGCTGCCGAAGGCTGTTTTCCATCATCTCTAATTGAGGTCTTTCTGGAATAGTGCATACTCTCAGAACGTTCAGCATACCTGTACTATATACTCGGTGCGTGGTGGACGTACTGTGTGTCCTCCTCGGTGCCGTGGGCTCTCTGCAGCATCAACGTGCTTTCCCTTTGCCCCGGAGTGCATGTGTGCACGGAGCAGAGATGTGCCTGCGACGTTCTGACACTGCCGAGCTGAGATCGCAAGGCCGGCACGCTTCTCTTTGCCACTTTTATTTGTACAGACGTGCTTTGGGGCGATTGCATACCTGGGGTGCGCACGGAGGAGTGGGTCTAGAGGCCTTCCCCAACCCCAAATCTAAGAAGGGAGAAACATTCTGGTTGAGGTCACCCTTGTTGCAGATGTCCTACCAGGAGCCACGTGGCACGTGCAGGCTCCGCTGCGGCTTCTCAAGGTCCCCAAAGTAGCCTCTCGCTTTTTCCTATTTCCAAGAACTGGAATGCATCACCTCGGTCCTGGAGGTGAACTGCCCAGCACAGCTGCACAAGGGGCTGCTGCTGGCCGTCCATCTGGCTGGGGAGGCGTGGCTCTGCCAAGTGACCTGAGGCACTGTCACCTTTGTGAGTCTGCCCACTTGGTTGCACGGTCCGCGGCTGCGTCAAGGCAGCAAGGTAGAGGGGTCCCGCCGCCTTTTCCCGCGGGGCGTCCTCCCCGCTAGCGCGTGTGCACACGGGACTCTGTGTTCTGTGGAGCGTCTTCCCTGCTGGCACGCTTGCACACAGGACTCTGTGTTCCGCCTGGCGTCCTCCCTGCTGGCGCGCTTGCACACGGGACTCTGTGTTCCGCAGGGCATTCTCCCTGCTGGTGCGTGTGCACACAGGACTCTGTGTTGTGCAGGGCGTCCTCCCCCTGGCGTGCTTGCACACGGGACTCTGTTCCGTGGGGCATTCTCCCCGCTGGCGCATGTGCACATGGGACTCTGTTGTGCAAGGCGTCCTCCCCGCTCGCGTGC
>NW_021916894.1:0-1123 GCF_006229205.1 Suricata suricatta | reverse complement strand
CACACCAGGTCCTTCCTTTCAATTTTTAACCCATGGCCCAGAGCAAGAGTCTTAGGAACAAGGTAGTCGTCACCAAGGAGAGCAGTCAACTATCCACTGTAAGATGGCTATAGGTTCCACAGCCCAGCAAACTGAACATTTTTAGGTCAATGACAGTTTGATACCATGAAGATAACTGACCCCAGGAAATCAGGCTGAGCCCTGCTGTATATTTCAGGCTGACCAAGCAGTCGAACCTTGGTGATACTTTATGCTGCCTGTGACCTCCAAAGGCCAAAGTGAAGAGTTATGTTGCCTTTGAAAGAAAAAGTAAATGCCAACGTTAGTAGATCCAACAGTATATCTGTCTCTAGATCTTAATTGTCCCCACTAAGGGCAACCCAGTGGGATTCATTTTCTACCTAGCTTTAGACTCCGATCAGCAGCACTTCACTTCTGTTACCTACATAGTTCAGAAGTAAATCCACCCAATGCAGCATTAATGTGTTTAAGTCAAGCCATACCCATTTTATATCTATCTTTGGTCTTTAGCAAAAGCTAATATGTCATTATACAGAGATCATTCAGTAGAGGTAAAAATTACACATCATGTGGGTATAAAGTGAAGGAACCTTAGAAAATAAACGTCATAAACATAAATGGGTAATACTGGACATCTGCTCATTAAGTGCTCTTTATGTACTGAACACTGTGGTAGGCCACAGACATAAGAAAGAAAAGAGCTCTGTCTGCCTTAAAGGGAATCACAGCCTGGTAAGAAGACAGCTCCATAAAGAAAAGATACTACGAATGTGCGAAGTATTGACAGAGACTTAAGAATTTCTTTTCTCGCAACGGGAGGAGAAAGAAAGGAGTATGTTTGAGTGATAAGGGAGCTGGGGGTGGCCTCAGCGAGGAGGTAAAGCTTGAGCTGATTCTTAAAAGAGGAAGGAAATTTTTCTGAAGAATTACAACCTAAAGAAACAGCAGCAGTACAAAAGCGTAAAAGGCAAGAGAGCCTGGGGAGGTATCAAGGGTCAATAATGAATCTGAACAGGTAGGCACAAGCAAACAAACCTGTTTTAGAAAGACCTGGGTCTGTTTTAAGATTTCATGTTGCTAGCCTATTCTTGCGGACATATTT
>NW_021916893.1:0-1123 GCF_006229205.1 Suricata suricatta | reverse complement strand
AACCCACAATTTATTTTTAAAAAAGGAAGACAGGAAGGAAGACAAGCATAGTTGGTTGTACAAAACTTAAAATATTTTAATGGCAAAAGACATAATAAAACAAAAAGATTAACGATGGATTTTGAAAATATATTTGTAGTGCGGAGGAAAAGCACTGATCAGTCAGTTACTTCTCCAGATTCTCTTGGACACCTACATCCAGGAACTCCGGAGGCACTAGGAATGCAAGAGGGACCCCAAGGGCCAGGCCCTATTGAAAGGGTTTACATGTTGTACTGAATTGAATTATGTGCCCCCAAAAGATACGTTGAAGTCTTTAAAAACATTTTAATGTGTATTTTTGAGAGAGAAAGAGTGAGCAGGGGAGGGGCAGAGAGAGAGGGAGACACAGAATCTGACGCTAGCTCCAGGCTCCGGGCTGTCAGCACAGAGTCCAATGTGGGATTCAAACTCACAAACCACGAGATCATGACGTGAGCCAAAGTCAGACACCCCAAGATACGTTCAAGTCTTAACCCAGGTTCTCACGAATGTGACCTTGAATGGAAACAGGGTCTTCGCAGATGTGGTCAAGCTATGGTGGCCCCAAACCAATGAATGTAATCCTTATGGGAGGGAAATCTGGACCAGATACACAGAGAGGAGACAGCACCAAAAGACACAGACACACAAGAGGAAGCAGTCAGATAATGGAGTAATGGCAGCTCTTCAAAGCCACAGAATGCCAAGGACCCTCAGAAGCTGGAACAGTCAAGGAAGGGAAGGGAGGAGGCATGACTCTGTGGACACCTCAGTCTCCGACATCTGGTGCCCAGGAGTACTCTCTGTGGGAGAATAAATTTCTGCTGTGTTGAGCCATCTAGTTTGCGGTAACTTGTTACAAGTCCCTAGGAAACTAATACACATGTATGTGCTCATTTATCGTAATAACAATCCTATGATGGAGCTATGCCTATGATTTCCATCTTAGGGGTAAGGAAACTGAAGCATAAAGAGGTTTGCTCAGGGGCACCTGGGTGGCTCAGTCGGTTAGGCGTCTGACTTCGGCTCAGGTCATGATCTCATGGTTCGTGGGTTCGAGCCCCTCGTTGGGCTCTGTGCTGACAGCTCAGAGCCTGGAGCT
>NW_021916892.1:0-1123 GCF_006229205.1 Suricata suricatta | reverse complement strand
TATTCATGTTTACAAGGTAGAAAAAAAGTTTAAAGACACAAAGGAAGTCTGTAACATTAGGGAATATATTTTAGCCATCTCCACTTCTGTGTCAGTTACTAATTTATGGTCTTGGCTCCAGATTCACTCTACAGTGTATGCTCTGATAACAGATTTCCTTTAAGCATTACTCCGTTAACGTGAGCATTGTGCTAAGCTTGTCAATGCTGTAGGGACAGTGCAGGAAGAAGGGGTTCGCATGCAGTTTCTGGCTGCTGTGAGCTGCCTGAATGTGAGAACAGACCACTATGCTATGTGCCCAGCTATGTGTGCAAAACATGGTCCCTCCCTGGATGGCCTTTCAGCTTTGGCTTGGTGACAAATTTTATGTGACCCTCTCAACACAAAAGTCAGTGCCTCAAAGTCTTCCTGATTCATAGCCTTCCTGATTCCCTCCGGGGAGCATTTGCACAGCCAGGAGAGCCCCCATCTTGAACCACACTCACTACCTCTGCAAGCACAGGTATGTTTTGCCGTTTCCCATGGATTCTTTCCTAGCCAACTCCCTCTGTGACTCCCTGCAACCAATCTCTTCCACAGGACAAGCCAAGAGTTCCTGCTTGCTTCCTGGTTGCACTTGGAGGGGTTGGTTCCTGCTTGCTCAGTTACTGTGGACCAGCTCTTGTTTGGACAAATCAGTAAATTTTGTCACTATCCAGTAGATTGAACCATACTTTTTTCATCGAGTTCTGAGCTCAAGTCTTGGGAGGAAACCCCTTCAAGTTGAGTACTTTCCCTCAGTCATAGGGTTCCATAAAGGCTTTCATTATACCTTCATTGTTAATTGTCTATTATAGTTTAATGATTTTTATCACTATTTTTTCCTGTCTAACCCACTATATAGTTTCTATATACTGACTGTTCCCAGAATGATAAATTTTTCTATTTTTTTTATTCTACTATGCAGGCCTACAAAAAACACAAACTAAACCTTTGCTTTAAGTCACAAGTCAACTTTCACCTTCTTTCTTAAACCTACACTGGTCAACTTTGAGCTCTTTCCTACTAACAGATATTTTCATGTTTAGACACATACTCTCCTATTTTGGTCTTAAAACTCAGTAGCCTATTAGTTACATATAAT
>NW_021916891.1:0-1123 GCF_006229205.1 Suricata suricatta | reverse complement strand
GGGGCTGCGGGGGGCTGCGGGGGGCTGCGCAGGCTGCACCCCAGGACCTGTGCTCTGCACTCCTGGCCCCGGACGGTGAGAGACTGACACCTGATGTCTTGAGGCACCCGGCGTGGGGCCGTCACCCGGCGTGGGGTGCTCCAGGTCACCCAGCGTGGGGCCGTCACCCGGCGTGGGGTGCTCCAGGTCACCCGGCGTGGGGCCGTCACCCGGCGTGGGGCCGTCACCCAGCGTGGGGTGCTCCAGGTCACCCGGCGTGGGGCCATCACAGGCGCTCCTGGACACTCAGGCGGCCGAGAGCCCTGCCACGCACCACAGGCCACACGTGCCACATGGCCCCCTGTTGGGGGGGGGCGGGTCAGCACTCCTGCCACCAAAGAGGATGGCTGGTGTCAGGAAAGAGGGTCTAAACACGGGAAGATACTTCTCAGGAGAGAAACTGTGTCACCGTGTGTCACCGTGTGTCCACATCTGAACCCTGAGAACCCGTGAACGAAACCTTCTTTAGGAAAAGGGAGTTGGTAGATGTAATTGGCTACGGGTCTGAAAATAAGGTCCCCCCAGACCATCCGAGGACAGGCGTCCTTGTAAGAGACACACACGGAGACGCCTGTGACGAGGGGCACGGGCCGCCAGCAGCAAGGATGTTTCCGGAAGGCCCTTGGACTTCCGGCTCCAGAGCAGGGCATACGCTTCCACTCTTTTAAGCCACCAGTTTGGCAATTTGTCACCAGGCCTAGGGACACCTGCACAGCGGGGCTCTGGGTACAGGACCCAGTGCCTTGGGACAAGCTATGGACCCGTCCCCAGCGGGGGAGCTCCCGGTGGCAGAGCACCGGACGACGCGCCCCAACACATCCCACCGTGGAGCACCTGTGTGCGGACGAAAAGTGACCATGACAACAAGTGTTACAGAGGAACCACGACAAACGGCAAGCACAGACCCAAGGACAAGGGCCTCGTGCACGTGGGTGTGACCCGCACTGACCTGCAGGACAGGGGCTCACCCTCTCCCTCCGGGGGGGGGGAGTCACCCACTCCCGGTGCGGGGAGGACTCACTCACTCTCAGTGGGGGGAGGACTCACTCCCACTGGGGGGGGACTCACTCACTCTCAGTGGGGG
>NW_021916890.1:0-1123 GCF_006229205.1 Suricata suricatta | reverse complement strand
AGTGATGATTTTAAAAAGGAAGTTATATCATTATTAGTATTTATATTCATACAGTCCAATACTGTTTGTTGAGAAAAACTAATTTTACCATGGAAATTTGGAAAACAGTTAAAATATTTTATTTTCTCAAAAAAAGAAAAAAAATTGAAGATCTTATTTTTTTAATTTTTATTTATTTTTGAAAGAGAGAGAGAGAGTGTGCACGCAGGGGAGGGCCTGAGAGAAAGACACAGAATCCGAAGCAGGCTCCAAGCTTTGAGCTGTTAGCACAGAACCCAACACTTGGGGGTAGGGGGACTTTCAATGGTGGGGGGAGAGGGGGCTAGAACTCATAAACCATGAGATCAACTTGAACCAAAGTTGGATGCGCAACTGACTGAGCCACGCAGGCACCCCAAAAGATCTTAGAAGTAGCTTAATGATGGTTTTCAGTGGAAAACCATGTTACCCAAATGGTAAAACTACACTTTTTAAAAGGATTAAATGAATTGGATCCAATTTCTCTAGAATGTTTTTACTTTGTATTCATAAAAACATAAATTACTCTTTACTCTCTTTCATATTCATTGCAATACATATATACATATATATGTGTGTATATGTATTGAGAACTGAAACAAACCACTTTGATCAGGAGAAAGATACTTCTGTGCTACCATCCATGAAATCAGACCACATTTGATGAAGATCCATATTCCATAGGTATCACTAAACCCTATTCTCCTCATGTGAAGAAACTGAACATTGGGTTTGCTAAGGTACTTAATGTATCAAGAAAACCCTTTATCTACACTGCTTTATGAGTCACAGACTCCATCACTCTCACATAATGACAGAAAATCATTGAGACAAAAATGCTTACTATCCTGCAATAGCAATAAAAAGCACATTTACCTTGAACCAATTCATCCTTTATCTTGTAACCTTACGGATGTAAAAAGGAGAAAACCTGAGACGAGAAGACTCTTCAGCCTAAGTTTTTGGTTCAGTATTTTTCATTGGTATAATTTCAAGTCAGCGAGAAAACAAAAATGGGATTTTCACTCTATTTCTCATCATTCAAACACTGTTTTTCAGAATTTCCATTGTAAAACCTAATAAAAAGATATGTGGTATGCTATAT
>NW_021916889.1:0-1123 GCF_006229205.1 Suricata suricatta | reverse complement strand
CCACCTCCCCCTGCCAAGGCCTCTGCAGACCTTCCTGTCCCCTCCCTTCTCCCCTTGCCCTGAAACACCAACCTGGCATTGCAGTGAGAGAAACTTGCCTCCGATACCTTGCTCTCAAGGCACGATGCTCTTTCCTTCTCAGATGGTAGGATTTCACCATCTTCAGGGGTTGTATCCCACATCCCTATAATCTTCCTTCACAGCTGTGAATCACCAAACTCCTGCATGGACCTCCATAATGCACTCTTCCCCGAAGAGCACCCAGGATAGGTAGACATTGGAGTAAGAATGGGTAAATTTGCCAGGGGGAAGAACAGTCTCTGATGTCCCAGTATTCAGCCCCTGCTAGGTGAAATGCTTTACTCCAAGACTCCTTTTGTCTAAAGAATCAAGAATTTAAGAGGTTTCTACAAAGCTACCAGTAGTAAACATTCAAGGCAAGACTCCTAACTTATGGTCTCTCCATTGCACACCCAGGGAAGAAAATACTGGAAAACCCAGAGAATTCATTCAGAAAACAGTACTAATATTGAAAGCTGCTGACAGAAAACAGGGCCCAGCTATTAGGTCAGGGGCACAGGAGCTAGTCCTTTTCCACCTGGAGCTTCTAAATTCTGGTTCCAGGTCAGTTACTGGGCTGATGTCAAGGAAGTTTCTCACACTGCAACATGCCTACAGCAAGAGGCCCTGTGGAGGATAAATTCCGTAGGTCTGGAGTGACTCAGCATGTCTCTTGTGCCAAGGACAAGTAAAGTGAAGGATAATTCCCTCCAAGTGCTACAATGCAGGAAAGATCCCCACATGCCTGGTAAGGCTCTGATCATTTACAAAATGAGAGGCCTTGTTCTCCATCCCTCACAGGAAGGAGGTCTCAAGATCAAACAAGTATCTCCCAAATCTGGGCAGACAGGCCTCTTACCAAAAAGACAGCAGGAATATAGCTGGGGGGGAAGTTTTTAAAAACCAAATGTCCTGGAAGAACATGGGTACCTCTTTCAGGGAAGGAGATTAACATGGGAGTTGTTCCTTAGGTTTAAAGCCGAAATATTCAAGCAACCATCTCAGATGGAGGATTGAAGCCTCAAGGCGTTTATAAACAAAGCCAGTCATGTTGAGTTTTTTT
>NW_021916888.1:0-2222 GCF_006229205.1 Suricata suricatta | reverse complement strand
CTTTTAGCTGTCAGCACAGGGCCTACACAGGGCTTGAACTCATGAGCTGTGAGATCATGACCTGAACCAAGGTCAGATGCTTAACCAACCTAGCCACCCACGTGCCCCAACCATCAAGTGTATTCTTAATTTCATTTATTGTGTTTTCCATCTCTGAATGGTCTTTTTTATTTCTGTGTTGTGTCTCACTGATGTCATCCACTCTTTTCTCAAGTCCAGTATCATTACAGTCATTACTTTAAATTCTCCATCGGACATATCACTTATCCCCTGTTTGCTTAGGTCTCTTGTTGTGATTTTGTCCTGTTCTTTCATTTGGGGCATATTCCTCTGTATCCTCTTTTTCCTAACTGAATCCACTCCTGTGTTTTAGGAAAGTCACCTGTGTCTCTTGTTCTTCAAAGTCGTGGAACAGGCACACCCTTTTAACAAGGTGGTACCTGTCCACATCCACAAGGGACACACAGTTGCTGCTAAGATTGGGCTGGTTGCAGCTGCTCTGTAAAATGTGGGCAGGGGGTGCAGTTTTAACAAGGTGCATGTGACTTCAGGAAGAGGTTGGGAGACGCAATGCTGGCAAGGTTTGCTCTGGTTTTCCAGGAGATGGGCTTGCAGGGCCAGGACTGAGGCAGGACCAGCTGGAGAGGCAGCTGGAGTGTAAGCACAAGTGTAAGGTTGTGAATGCCTGCACAGCACTGGTTCCTGCAGGTGGATGGAAGCTGGGGTGGGGGAAGGGAGGAAATTGGTGCCTACCAGCTCCTTTGTTTCTAGACTAGTAACTAACCCTCTCTCCCATATTCCTCAGGTGTTTTGCAAACTGCTGCTTTTGGATGTGAGGGCGATCTGGCTGCGACATGTCACCCCATTGATCGTCAGCGTTGATTCAGCTAATCTGGCTGGCTAGGCGGGTGTCCCCCTCCTCCCTTACCGCTCCATGTGCGTCCCTCTGGAAACTGCGGGCTCAGTCGAAGAGGATAACCATCCCCGATAGAGGAGGACGGTTCTTCGGTCAAGGGTATATGAGTAGCTGCGCTCCCCTGCTAGAACCTCCAAACAAGCAAACTGCTGCTTCTAAGCTGTATCTTCTTGGCCTATTTATTGTACTGTCCCTTAAAGGGCAGGGACTCAGCTTCCTATCACCCTCCAAACTCTCTCAGAGCCAAGCCCACTGATTTTCAGGGTTCCAGGTTGTACGTCCTGCTGGTTGTCATAATTCATGAAATTCGGTCCCTCTGGTTTTCAGTAACAAATGCTGTGGGAATAGTCTGTTTCTCACCCTTCTCAATGTCTGCATTTCCCTCTCTCTGGTGACCATACCTGCAGAGTTTAACTCCTCAAGTCTTTGCTCTTCCCACCCTCTTAAATGTGGCCTCTTCTCTACATTTAGTTATGGACTTAGTTCTGGAGGTCATGGGGTTATTTTTTTGGGTTATGGATTATCTAGGTAGGGTCCTCCTACTCCACCATCTTTCCCAGAACCCTCATAGAATTGTGACTTTGATATCCCAAATGGAAGGTATTCTAAATCATTTTAATGTTTTGAGTTAGTTATATAAGACATGTTTACTATAAGATAAATGTCTATTATACAACTAGTAAGAGTTGCTTTCTGTTCTATATACTCAATGGTAAAATGAATTATTTCTTTTCAAGGGAAGTGAAATTCAGCCTGGCATTTTATTCATTTAGATTTTCTTTTGTGGTTTCTCATTTTGTTTTCAATAATTATATTTTTAAAAATTTGAGTGTAGTGACAGATGGTAGCTGCAATTGTGGTGAGCCTAACAGAGTTATTGAATCACTATGTTGTACACCTGAAACTAATTAACACTGCATGTCAACTACACACAGATAAATAAATTTGAATTTAGGATATTAAACATACACCCACACACAGTATTAATACCACAGTGATTAAAAAAATCTTAAGATAACAACCACCATAGTAGAAATACTGATGGCTCATGAAATAAGACATATGGAATTAGTAAAATAATGACCCCTCTCAAATTAGGATTACTAATAATAACATTTATAGTCAATAACTAATATTGTACTACAATATTATAAAAATGCAACACTGATTTACCTTGGTTATTTTTATATTGGACAATAATTTTAAGAAAAAATCCTTATAGTATAAAGTTAATTTATTTTAAAAAACAAAATTAAGGAATCTTTCTAATATTCTCATCACTATTAATATTCTAAAAATGTAATAT
>NW_021916887.1:21291-29408 GCF_006229205.1 Suricata suricatta | reverse complement strand
CAATGAGGAAGAATGAAATATGGCCATTTGTAGCAAAGTGGATGGCCCTCGAGGGTGTCCTGCTAAGCGAAATAAGTCAGGCAGAGAAGGACAGATACCATATGTTTGCACTCATAGGTCTAACAGGAGAGACCTGGCAAGGGACCATGGGGAGAGAAGGGGGAAAGAGAGCTGGGGAGAGTGAGGGACACAAATCATGGGAGACTATTGAATACTGAAAACGAACCATGGACTGAAGAGGGAGGGGGAGGGAGGGGGGTGATGGTCATGGTGGGGGGCACGTGTGGGGAGAAGCACTGGGTGTTATATGGAAACCAATATTGATAATAAACTATTAAAAAATAAATAAATAAATTCCAGAAATGTGATGCAATCCATTTCCCAGATAAATCTCGGTACCTATCAACATTGGCGTTACCAGTCCTACGCAACTTTTCTTAGTACTAATTTTTTCCCATCACACCACTTTCTTGGTTCTCTTCTCTCTCTGAAATCCTGTGCTTTCTCAGCTTTTTACTTCTTGTCCCTGAGACACAAGTTTTCCTATGATATTTTTATTTACATAATATCTTTGAGATTCAATTTTTGCCTCCACCTGGATGATTCCAGCCTTAATGTCTCCAGCCTTAGCCTCCCTCTACTTGCCTTCTGGTCATCTTTACTAGTGTCACACCACACTTAAAAGATACATCCACTATTATCCACAGAGTCAGTCCTCACCAAGGCTCCCCTGTTTATGTTAACAGCCACTTCCTTCTTCCAGGAATCCAGATTCCCTCCTGCCCACCTTTGGCTGCCCTCCTAGCTAGCCAGCTGCCAAAAGTTCTATTGATTGGGTAACATTACTTCTCATTCTTCTGGATTAAACCATGGCTTAATTTCTACTGCCTTCCTCAGTCATTCCCTCCTCTGTTCTACCATTTCAACCCACATGCAATCCCTTCGTCAAATCTGACGCACAGTAAGTACCCTACAAAGTACAGTTCTAACCAAACCTTTATGTTACCAAAAGCCTTCAAGAACTTCCCTAGTTTTAGGGTATTGTTTTTCAGTATATCTCTTCTGGCATTAGTCTGCAGCAAGAGAGATAATAGGAGAAATAACTTATGTTAGGATAAACGTTGTTGAGGCAAAATGGCTAGAGTCAAAGAGCTATGGGACGCCAGATTCTAACTTCATATCTTCCACCGTCATGCTCTGAGCCCAGCAAGTAATGTAGTTCCCCGTGCCTCCCCTCTCCACACCCCTGATTATGGTGGGGAAGAGTGGTATGGTCATAACCAAGAGTCTTCCCTTTAGACCATCATGCACACACAAAGAATCCAAATGAAGGTACAGAAGATCTTTACTCAGATGTGGGTCATTTATGTCAATTCATAAATAACACAGGGCGCCTGGATGGCTCAGACACTTAAGTGTCCGACTTTGGCTCAGGTCATGATCTTTTGGTTTGTGAGTTCAAGCCCCACTGATGGCTCAGAGCCTGGCACCTGTTTCAGATTCTGTGTCTCCCTCTCTTTCTGCCCCTCCCCAGCTTGTGCTTGTTCTCTCTCTCTCAAAAATAAATGTAAATTAAAAAAATTTTTTAAATTAAAAAAAAGAACACACAGTCAACTGAAGATGTCAGCTGGAGATTTAAAAGGGTTTCCTCTTGGGTCATCTGGGTGGCTCAGTTGGTTAAGTGTCTAACTTGATCTCAGGTCATGATCTTGCAGTTTGTGAGTTTGAGCCCCACATCAGGCTCTGTAATGACAGCTTGGAGCCTACTTCGGATTCTGTGTCTTCCTTTTTCTGTGCTCTTCCCCCAGCCTAATAAATAAATAAATGTTTAAAATTTAAAAAAAGGGGGGGTCCTCTCAGAAATCAGGGAATGGTTGTTTGGTTTACAACCAAAAATGGTTCATTATTCATATGTCTATTCAGGCTGAGTTCTATACCTAGAAAGTGCTATCTTTACTGACTGCCCTAGAACCAAAATAACCCAACCTGATCAACTATTATTCCTTCCAGGAAGTTCAGAAGTCATTTTCTTTTGTACTACATTCAAAACTGCAATGCACAGAGGACAGCCAACTCCTTAGCAATTCAGTGGCACTGTTGGAGAGCAGCTCTCCAAATTCATGCGTTTTTCAAATATTTGAGTTTATTCCATATTTTCTACTCCCCACATCTTCACCCTAGGTCTTCTGCAGCCTGCGGACCTGCTGGAAGCGTTTGTGTTCCAGGGGCCCACACTGTGGAAGGTAAAGGTAGGTCTTTGGGGAGCACGGGCAGGTGCAGCTCCAAAGCATTCTCCATGTAACTGGCATTTCTGTCTGCCGCTAACTCATGTTTTATTTTTCACTCCCTCAGCTAAACTAGCTGCAAAGCAACTGCTTTTATGGTGCCTGTGTGTCCTGCGGGAAAAAATCTCCATTGTTTTAAAATATGTGATATGAAAAAGTTCAACTGGTTTTAAAAGTCCATTCATATTATCACACGAGATTGAAAATTTGAATGGTACATCTGTATTTCAAGAAGAGGAAGAGCTGTTAGAATCTTTTTTTAAAGTTCATTTATTTATTTTGAAAGAGTGTGTGTATATATTAGTGGGAGAGGGGCAGAGGGAGAGGGAGAGAATCCTAAGCAGGCTCCACACTGTGAGAATGGAGCCTGATATGGGGCTTGAACTCATGAACTGCAAGATAATGACCTGAACTGAAGTCAGACCAACTGAGCCACCCAGACCCACCCATAGTTACAAGAGTCTTAAATATAATTTCAATTGTTGCAAATTTTAAAGTGGTTCTAAAAAGGGGCACCTGGGTGCCTCAGTCAATTAAGCATCTGACTCTTGGTTTCAGCTCAGGTTATGATCTCATGGTTTCGTGGGTTCAAGCCCTGCATCAGGCTCTGTGCTAAAGGTGTAGAGCCTGCTTGGGATTGTTTCCCTCTCCCTCTCTCTCTCTCTGCCCCTACTCACTCTCTCTCTGTGTCTCTCTCAAAATAAATAAATAAGCTTTAAAAAATAAAATGGTTCTAAAATATTTAAACATTTTTTTCATTTTTTGTGTGTAAAACAATTTCTCTTCAATGATGACTATCAAGAGTTTGAAGAGACCATCCCCTTTTTTTTTTTTTAATGTTTATGTATTTATTTTGAGAGAGGGAACACAAGCAAGAGAAGGATAGGGGCAGAGAGAAAGGGAGAAAGAGAATTGATGTGGGGCTTGATCTCATGACCGTGAGACCGTGACCTGAGTTGTAACTAAGAGTCTGACACTTAATTGATTGAGCCACCCAGATGCCCCTAAAGATATGTGGTCTGGAATGACCCATCCCACAGGTCAGTCAACGCAGGTCCTGAGGGAGGGAGTAGGAATTGGGGGGCAGGGGGCACAGAGAATGGAGGAAAGACAAAGTCTCTGATCAAGCCTCATTTATTGAGAGAACACACACATCTTATAAAGGGCAAAAGACAAGGCAGCTGACGTAGGTCAGTTGCTAAGGAACAGGGTCATGATTCTTAGGAGAAGGCTAGGGTAAAGGAGGAACAAAATCTCAGTTTTAGCACAACGCCTGAGGAGCTGATAAGAAAGCCCAGCCAAGCTGTCTCCGGCCTTGAGCTGGGAGTGATAACACTGTCCTGCCCTGCAGGTGGCTGATCTTAGGTCAAGGCACATCTCTTCCCCCCCGGCAGCTCTTCTGGCAGCTCCCCACACTGGAAGATGTGCATTATTTTTATTTTGTTTCTTTGTTTATTTAGCAGAGAGAGTGAGCAAGGGAGGGGCAGAGGGAAAGGGAGAGAGAAAATCTTAAACCGGCTCCATGCCCATCAAGGAGCATGAGAACATCCTTAAAGGTCTTGCTCAGGAATTGATAGTAGGCATTTTATGAGGAAATCTTACATTGAAACATTACATTTATTAAGGAAAGTTTATTAAAAATTCCTATTAAAATTTTGAAATACACTTGATATATAAATTTAATGCTTAACATTGTCTCTCATATTTCGTGTTTATTTTTCAAAATTTCATAGTATAAGAAAAGCTATTTTATATTTTTTATTAAGCCCCAAATAGATACCTCCAAATCCTTCACAGCTCACCTCAGAGTATCTTACAGTGTCCTTCTCTACATGTCCCATGACATGAAAAAGTTGAAGAAGCAGTAAGCTAAGGGGCTGATGCCATAGTCAAGGCAAGAAATAGTAGTGGTTTGAGGGGTGCCTGGGTGGCTCAGTTGGTCAAGCGTCCCACTCAGGTCACGATCTCATGGTTCATGAGTTTGAGCCCCGCATCGGGCTCTGTGCTGACAACTCAGAACTTTGATCCTGCTTCGAATTCTGTCTCCCTCTCTCTCCCTTCTCCTCCCCCACATATGCTCTGTCTCTCAAAAATAAATAAACATTAAAATAAAACCTAAAGACTTATCTCTTAAAAAAAAAGAAGAAGAAAGAGCAGAGGTTTGAACAATGTAGATAGAGGCCACAGGGGTCATTGATAAATGGATAGATTGGAGAGACACTGAGAAAATGGAATTGTTGTAATTAGTGATTGACTTGACGTAGAGGAAGGAGGTAATGAAAAGGGCAATGTAAAGAATGACTCCCAAATTTCTCACTTGTGCAACTCGGATGGGAAGGGGTGTTATTTACAGAAGCAGAGAAGATGGGAACAAGATTGGGGGAGAAATGGCTAAACTCCGTTTTAGACATATTGAGCTAGTAGAGACTTCCAAGTATTGTTATCAGACAGTCTTAGGGAAAAACACGGCACCAGGGAGATGGTTACTGGCCTGCTGACCACAGTTTAGGTTATGGAAATGAAGGCGGTCACCTAGGGAACATGTGTAAAATGAGAAAGAATGGGACTCAAAACAGAGCCTTAAGGAATAAAATATTTAAAAAAAATTTTAATGTTTATTTATTTTTGAGAGACAGAGACAGAGCATGAGAGGGGGAGGGGCAGAGAGAGAGGGAGACACTGAATCTGAAGCAGGCTCCAGACTCTGAGCTGTTGACACAGAGCCCAATGCAGGGCTCGAACCCGCAAACTGTGAGATCATGACCTGAGCTGAAGCCAGACGCCCTAGGAATGAAATATTTAAGGCATGGGTGGAGACAGAGGAATTACGAAGGAGATTTGTGGAAAACTGAGAACTATGATGTGGAAACCAACCAGCAATTTCTTAAATACTTCCAAGAAATGAAACATGAAGTGTCCACATGTGGGTGTATAAGGTTCCTTGCAGTAGAGACTCGAGTCCAAAATAGGAGGTGGCTAGGTCAGGAGCTGAAGGCAGGCTTTGCTCATCCCACCACATTCTGGTGCGCTAATATCGTCAAGGTAGGAGCTGGAATAGATTTACTTTACCCCCTTGCTGTCTTGAGTTAGAACTTCCAAATGTTAAAACATGGATGTGAGCCTTCATTTATATTCTTGCCAGGGACCTCACAAATGTTAGGAGAAGGTCTGTTTTTCATGTGTTAGATTTTTTTTTTAATTAGCTATTTTTGAGAGAGAAAGAGAGAAAGAGAGCACACACATGAGCAGGGGAGGGGCAGAGCGAGAGGGGGCAGAGGATGCAAAGCACAGAGCCCAACACGGAGCTCAAAACCACAAAACACGAGATCCCAACCTGTGCTGAAGTCGGACGTTTGACCAACTGAGCCACGCAGACGCCCCACACGTGTTAGATTTTTATTCCTACGTACCAGCGTCTGCCGGTACATTTACCTGTAATTTCCTTGGATTTATGATCATCTTGGATTTGGAATTTCCCACAGATGTCTCTGCTCAGTCATCACCCCAGAGCTGCCCTACAGCAACTTACCCCTTCCCTTCCTACCCAGTACTCAGTGTTATTTTGTTTCTAGCCCTTTCCTTATCTGACATTATCTAATGATTTGCTGCCTTGTTTGTGTTCTGTCCTCCCCACCCTTCCATGCTCCTGTCCATTAGATCTTGTTCCACTGGGGCAGGAATTATAAGCATTGTGCTCACCGCTGTCTCAGGATTTAGAACGGCACCTGAAATGTGGCAGATACTTAGTAATTTTCTAAAATGTAAGTGAGTACCTTTATTTCTAAGTATATACTGTACTTTATTAAGGTATAAAAAATGATCTAACCAAATATTTTCTATAATATCATTGAGACAAGATGTAATAAACAGCTAAATTGATATGCAAGTAGCATATCACTTGTTTATCATGGAGATTCCTTAAGTATTTGAGAGTTTTGAAAATGCTTTGTATTCCTGGCCAACTTAAATCTCTCTCTAATTTTAAAATTACAAAATTTTTTCAAATGTTTATTTATTTATTTTGAGAGAGAGATTTTTTATCTTGCGAGAGTTTTAGCTTGGTCTTCAATATTCACTTGTTCTGTCACATTTCATAAGTTTAGGAAATCAATCTTTAAAGGTCATATAGTTGAAGAAGTATTAGAACTATTAGGAGAATTCAGGAAATGGAATTAGAACAATTTTTCTTTAAATGGAAACTCCTACTTGTAGTGCAGAAGACAGTTTTAGCATGGATTATTAAACTCATGCTGGTAGCTTTAGCTTGAATTAATAAATAGAGAAATAATCCAGAGGCGAATGGGTGGCTCAGTCAATTAAGCGTCAAGTGCAGCTCAGGTCAGGATCTCACAGTTTGTGAGTTCCAGCCCTGCATCGGGCTCTGTGCTGACAACTCAGAGTCTGGAGCCTGCTACAGATTCTGTGTCTCTCTTCTCTCTGCCCCTCCCCTGCTCAGACCGTGTCTCTCTCTCAAAATAAAATAAAGACATGAAAAAATTTTTTTAATATTTGAAGCCAGACTAAATACACTGTCAGCATTAAGCAAAGTGAGTTACACTATGAGTCATGTTATATTCCTATTAATATTAAAATATTTTGAGGTGCCTGGGTGGCTCGGTCAGTTAAGCGGCCGACTTTGGCTCAAGTCGTGATCTCACAGTTCATGGGTTCAAGTCCCGCATCAGGCTCTGTGTTGACAGCTCAGAGCCTCAACCTATTTCTGATGCTGTGTATCCCTCTCTCTCTGACCCTCCATGACTCACACTCTGTGTGTCTCTCTCTCTCAAAAATAAATAAACGTTAAAAAATAAATATTTTGTCCGTGTCGTTAAGAATATGGATCATATGAAAGTTGTCAAATACTAAAATGTCAATCTGTCTCAAAATCTTCGTGTATATAAACAGTATGGGAAAGTATGTAGTACAGTGCCTAGAAAACATGTGGTGTTCTGAAATATTAATACGAATCAAATACTAGATAGAGGACCAGAAATAGATGACATGATGTGTGACACTAGTCAGCCACAGACCACAGATCTGTCCATGAGTGTTACTCCTGGAGAATTGGATCAGGTAGGTCTGAAATGTGACTGAGGCAGCCTTAGTTTCTCTTTGACAGCCTGGTCAGAGTTGAGAATTGTTAAGGTCACATCTAAGTAGCAGCACGATTTTAACAAATAATTTTCATAGTGCATTTTGGTGAACTAAAAATGACAACCTTTTAACCTTGGACCTATTTCCCTATTGTTTAAAAGAAGAAAGTGGATGTCCGTGAGTCTGTCCTGGTTTAGAGGACATTCTTCCCATCACAGTTGAAGACTGTTTGCAGTAGTGTCTATGGAACTATTCACCAACCTCATCTTGATGAGGACACGTTGATCTTGACTGTGATCTTGGGGTTTATATATTCAGTAACTCAATTTTATTGGTTCACCAAAGGATGATTGGGTTTTCGACTCCTGATTGTCAAAACCACGAGTGACCATATGAACTAAAATGCCAATACCATATACTAGTGCTTCTGGGGCACTGGCGAAAGGGAGCCTACATAAGGCAGGGGACTGTTACAATAGACTAGATTCACAAATGGAGGCTTGAAAGGGACGACAAAGTTAAAGACATGGGTGCAGTTGTGATGAACTCACCAGTGTCCGATAAAATCATTTTACCAACATTCTCTGAACACTTTTGAGAAGACCATAACGAGTTTTGTAACCATAGGAAGACGTCTCATTTAATAGACCCTTGAGGTTCTTTCTAAAATCACCAAAACCTATTTATCTGAAAGCTTAGGGCCATTTTACTAGTCCTAGCTCCTACTGAGCTACTGAA
>NW_021916887.1:0-21191 GCF_006229205.1 Suricata suricatta | reverse complement strand
GAGAAACCATAAAATACCTAGGAATAAACCTAACCAAAGATGTAAAAGACCTGTATGCTGAAAACTATAGAAGACTTATGAAGGAAATTGAAGAAGACACAAAGAAATGGAAAAACATTCTGTGCTCATGGATTGGAAGAATAAACATTGTTAAAATGTCATTATTACCCAAAGCAATTTACACATTCAATGCAATCCCCATCAAAGTTGCACCAACATTCTTCTCAAAGCTAGAACAAACTATCTTAAAATTTGTATGGACCACAAAAAACCCCAATAGCCAAAGTCATATTGAAGAAGAAAACCAAATGGGAGGCATCATAGTCCCAGACTTTAGCCTCTACTACAAAGTTGTCATCATCAAGACAGTATGGTATTGGCACAAAAACAGGCACGTGGACCAATGGAATAGAATGGAGTTTATTATTTATAAAATTTATCTATTTATTGAGAGAGAGAGAGAGCATGAGCATGAGTTGGGGAGAAAGAGAATTCCAAGCAGGCTCTGAGCTGCCTTCACAGGGCTTGACACAGGGCTTGACCCTATGACCCTGAGATTGAGACTTAGTGGAGATCAAGAGTTGGACACTCAACTGAGCCACCCAGGTGCCCTGTGGAATTCATTCTTCAAACCAGAGCCCAGGGGCGCCTGAGTGGCTCAGTCAGTTAAGCACAGGACTCTTGATTTTGGCTCAGGGCATGATCTCATGGTGCATGGGTTCAAGCCCCACCTCAGGCTCTGCAGTCACAGTGCAGAGCCTGCTTGGCATTCTCTCTCTCTCCCTCTTTTCCTCCCTTTCTTGCACTCACATGCATTTGTGCTCTCTCACAATAAACAACTCTCTCAAAATAAACAAACTTTAAAATAAAAAAAAAAAGTAGTCCAATACACTCATGTTAAAAAATGAGGGAACAGAACCTCGGCTGTTCCGTGTCAAGTGAATAGGTTATGGAAATATTCTACACCTCATAGAGTCCTTGAGTGCCAGAACATTCAGCTACCACTTGACTTCCAGTAGTCCTGACCACTTACATGACTTTGAACATTTCTATGTGCTGTTTCCTCTTCTTCCCTGTTAAGGACAATAATCTACTGCGCAGAGTTGTTTTCAGAATCACACTTAGCACAGGGCCTGACACAGGGCTCAGTAATTATAATCAAAACTTATAAAGCACTACCGGTGGGACACTTTTGCGAGTGCTGTTACTATAGGTAGGTATTAACTCATTTAATCCACCCAAAAGCCCTGAGGTAGGAACAGATATATCCCCATTTTACAGAGGGAGAAACTAAGACCCCACTCAAGACTTAATACCTAACATAACTGCAGCTCCATTCTCCACCCCACTCCCCGATGTAAACTTCAACCAGCTAAACTGGACTTTCTTGGTCAACCCCTTTCCTTTTGGCAGGGAGACATTACCTAAAACAATGCAATCCTTGCTAATAAAGTCCCTTTTTAAATTCCCTTTCTCTGCCTTAAAACAAAAAAAAACCCCAAAAACAAAAAAAAATCTTTTCTTCTCCGCAACTCAGCAGAGTTCCTTTTGATTTGCTAGATGGGTGCTGCCCCATTCAAGAATCCTTCAGTAAAGTCAATTTGATCAATTACTCACTCGATTTTTTTTTCTTATTTAATACTGACTCTGTGCCCTTACGTCACAAATGAGTGGCACTGGCAGGACTTAAACCCAAGTCGTCTCTTCCACGGCCCCTGCTCTTAAGTGCTGCGCTGTATGATTCTATACATCTTCACTAATGAAGAGGAAGAGCTTCCATTCCCCCGGACTCGTGGTTATTGGAGGGGGAAAGCATCATGTATTCCAACATTTTCCTCTTAAGCCCAGGAAAGATGCCACACACAGAGCGGGGT
This sequence comes from Suricata suricatta, assembly GCF_006229205.1. NCBI lineage: Eukaryota > Metazoa > Chordata > Mammalia > Carnivora > Herpestidae > Suricata > Suricata suricatta. The sequence continues at coordinate 19,317 of NW_021916887.1, read as the reverse complement.
CTTCCCTGCGAGACGATGACTGGCCCATCAGGCCAGAGCCCAGCAAGCCTCGCTGTCCGAGTTTCCCAATCGCCCAGCAAGCCTCGCTGTCCGAGTTTCCCAATTGCGGGAGCAAGGAGCAAGAAGGGAGGAGCGCTCGACCAGACCCCGCCCAGGCCCCGCCCCGCCTCCCCTCCCCGTGCCCAGCATCGCAGTCTCGCAGCTGTGCTGCAAAGATGGGGACAGCGGCAGGCGGTAAAGCGTACTTCCAGAGGGGCAGTCTGTTCTGGTTCACCGTCATCATCCTTTCATTTGGGTATTACACGGTAAGGGTAGCGGCCGCCCAGAGCGCTCCAACGAGCTGAGATAGCGCTGCTCCGAGCACGGGTCGCAAGCTAGCAGGGCCGGAGGGGTCGCGCAGGCGCAGTCGGGCTCGGAGCCCAGTGGGAGGGGACCTGGCCCTAGGAAGAAGACGCAGGCGCACTCGTGTGCCCGCGCCTTTCCTGGTTCTCGCGGTCCTGAGAAACCAGCTTTCCAGGCTTTGTCGGGATGGGGGGGGGGGGGGCGGTTCCCCATCCCACGATTCAGTGTATAGATCTTTCAAGATGGTGGTGACGAAGTCCGAGGCCGGCAGGGCTGCTTCTGCCTACTTCCGTCGAGCCAGACGTTTGCCCTCGCTGGTCACCCTCCTGGGACTGGGCTATTTTGCGGTGAGGCTTAGGGAGGGGTTGGCGCATCTGTTTTGGGCCGCGAGGCCCTCGTAGGGCGAGGGGTGCTCAGGCAGCGAGGTCTCGCGCTTGCGCGCCCGGTGGTTGCCTAGGTTACTAGTATAAGCGGAAGGTTGGTGGGCTCACGGGATGGTGTCCGCCGCAGCGGTTCTGCCTTGAGTCTTCGCCCCTCTGCGCTTACTGCGGCAAAACCGAGCGTGAGGAGAGTTCACCGAGGAAGAATTCGCGTTGACAGGCTGCCGTCGGCCTGCCGGCCCAGGATAGGGCTTCCGAATCAGAATGTTTGAGACAGTTGGTTGGAAAACAGGGATAAACCTAAAGAAGAGATAGAGAGGATATAAATGTTAAGGCATAGATGTGGGATCAGGAAGACAGGATCTCTGCTGAGAGGAGGAGCGACTTTTGTCTGGCTGACAGTTCGTTTAGAGGGTAAGAGGAAAGACGCCTGGAAAAGCAGGTTGGGGAGTAGGTAGAGAAGCAACTCTATTTGAATCTTGACCCTTGGACACTGGGGCTTAGAAGCGTGTTGTGTCCACAGTGTTGTATGTTGTCAAATCTGATCTCCTTGGCTCTGACTTCCCCATATGTACAATGGAGGGATCAAACTGGAGTTTTCTGGTTCTGCGTTCCTGACTAGTTAGAAAATAGATAGAGGAAAGGTTTGGGGACTTCAAATTGGGACATTATAGGGCTGCCAGATGCTGCCTCTTCCAGTTTGGTTTTGGAGGGTGCAGTGATATTTTAAGCTTTATTTAAATTTTAGATGTGTAACTCATATTTGGGAGCTGTAGGGACTGCTCTTGCCTGAGATCTGAACCAGACAATACGTTTTGGACCTATCTGTTGGCAATTATTATTCTTAGAAAAATCTGGCAGAGGTTACAATATAGAGACTCAAGGAAAGTTGATCCGATTACCAAACCTAATGTGATTAGGTAGTTGCTGTTAGCACTTCACAAACTTGACTCACATATTTTTTCAGCTCTCTGAGGTGGATCATTCCTGGTTGTAGAGGTAGGAAAAGTGAAAGGAGAGAAAGGAATTCTAAGTTAAATGGGGGTTTAGTTCAAGCCATAGCTTCTGCAGTAAAGAAGCTAGCCAAGGTGTGGAAACTTAAACATTTATTAATAACCTGTATAAAATAATGTTTTGGGTGGAATTCATTTAGAATAGAAGTCATCCAGCCTGGACTCTGAGTCTGATAACCACATAGCTCCTGGGTGTAAATTTCCCACTAGAATAGCTTTTAGGAAATGTTCAGTGGAGGGGCTCCTGGGTGGCTCAGTCGATTAAGCTCCTGACTGTTGATTTAGGCTCAGGTCATGATCTCACAGTTTTGTGAGTTCAATGCCCACATCAGGCTCTGTGCTGACATTGTGGAGCCTGCTTGGGATTCTCCTTCACTCTCTGTCCCTCCCCTGCTCGCACTGTCTTCTCTCTCTCCTAAAATAAATAAACTTGAAAGAAAGGAAGGGAGGAGAAAGAAAGAAGCAAGGAAGGAAGGAAGGAAAGAAAAGAGAAGAGCAGAGAAGAATGGGAGCCCAGATGACTTAACTCAGAGTTTCCTTGGTCTTCAGTTGTTTTTGTAGAATCAGGATTATTTCATAGTTTTTCTCAAAAATAAACATGTGCTGGGGCACCTGGGTGGCTCAGTCAGTTAAACGTCCAACTTCAGCTCAGGTCATGATCTTGCAATTCATGGGTTCGAGCCCCGCGTCAGGCTCTGTGCTGACAGCTAGCTCAGAGCCTGGAGCCTGCTTCAGATTCTGTGTCTCCCTCTCTCTTTGACCCTCCCCTCCTCACGCTGTCTCTCTCTCTCTCAAAAATAAATAAAATCATTAAAAAAATTTTTTAAATACACATGTGCTGATTTCAGTGACCAAATAGGTATTTTGTGCCTCTGATTCTCTTTCAGTGGGTTGTCTTCTGGCCTCAGAGTATCCCTTACCAGAGCCTAGGGCCCCTGGGCCTCTTCACACAGTACTTGGTGACCCATCATCACACGCTCCTGCACAATGGGTAAGGAGAGCTCGGGAAGTGGGATGTGGTCCGGTCCCTGCAGCTCCAGCGCTACTGCAGACCTGGAAAGCCTTCCCTTGCCTTTGGACATCTAAGACTGTTGCTAGTTCACATTAAGGCCCCTTTCTTTTTGAGGTTTCCGTGTTCGATTTCATCAGCAGATAACCGTGACCTTAAGCTAGACTGACTTTTGTTTCAGGTATTGGTTTGCCTGGCTGATACATGTGGGAGAGGCCTTGTATGCCATGGTCTTGTGCAAGTAAGTGTTGGGGGGTGTTTTGGGGTTTTTTGTCTTTTTTTCTTTTGCAAGTAACTATTTTTAGTAGGTCTTTATCATTTTTCTCTTGGTATCTGATATAAGTTAAGAGTAGCCACATTTAAATAATTCATGCACTTGTAGGCCGAGAGCATTCTCAGAGTAGGGTTGAATCTCCACGACTAATAGTGAGCCTAGCCCAGAGGGCGTACTCAGTAAATATTTAACAAATGGATTCATTTCATTTGTGTTGGCTAGTCAATCATTGAGTGACTTAATTTAGATGATTTTTCTCTCTTTTAAAAAATTTCTCTGAATAGTCCCAACTAGAGCAAAAGATCTGGAGTTTGCTTTCTAGTTTGAAAAAGAGCCATGTTAGGGGCAACTGCGTGGCTCCATCGGTTGAGCATCCAACTTCGGCTCAGGTCATGATCTCACAGTTCATGGGTTCCAGCCTCACATCGGGCTCTTTGCTGATGGCTCAGAGCCTAGAGCCTGCTTTAGGTTCTGTGTCTCCCTCTCTTACTGACTGTCCCCTGCTCATGCTCTCTCTCTCTCTCTCTCTCTCTCTCTCAGAAATAATTAAATGTTTAAAAAAAATTTTTTTTAATAAAAAAAGAAAAAGAGCCAAGGTTTTGACATAGGCCAGTGATCCTCAGTCCTAGTTTCATGACGGAATCGACTGAGGAACCTTCTTGAGAGATCTTGATGTGGTAGGCCTTGTTTCTGTATTTCTTTCTCTCAAAAACAAACATTAAACAAATTTTTTAAAATAAATAATAAATTAAAAATGGAAGACTAGCTCTTATGAAACCATAAATTCTGGTGGTTAAGTTTCTCTCTTTCTTATTTTTAGGTCTAAAGGCATCACGGACGGCCGGGCTCAAGTCCTCTGGTTCCTACAGACTTTCCTCTTTGGGGTGGCGTCTCTCTCCATCTTAATTGCTTACAGACCAAAACGCCAAAAACAAACTTAAGGAAGATTTTCAAATGCTTTCCCTACACTTTTGACCTTCAACGTTCCTATTTTGGGGGCAAGGTAGATACTGACTTGACTTGATGTTTCTACTTTCTGGAAGTTTAAGACCCTCTAGTTAGTCATTATTTCATATGCTCTGGTTGAGCTGACTCAGGACAAGAAAGGATTTAAGCTTCCCAGTTCTGCAGTCTGACCTCTCAGACAGGGCTTCTGTCTACTTCTTGAGGTCCTTGGCAGGGCTGGTGCTCATTCTGTCTGGTTGAAGCTGTACCCTAAAATTGCTTGTTGGTATAATTTTGCTCCCATCTTCTGACTAAAATACTGCCCTTGTCACCCCTTCTTAGCGCGCCTCTCCCCCAGTTTTCTCCCACCTTTCTGAGCCAAGGCAGGGTGACGTTTCCACGATGCATTAGTTCCACGCACAGTAGGCATCTGTGAGGCAGGATTGTATCCTCTCGAACTTCCTTTTCTTGCACCACCAAGAAAGATCAGAAAGATGAGCAGGTGCGCGGAGTGGGCCAGGCCGAGCAGTAACACAGAGCCACAGAGGACACGCTGAGTGCGAGAGGACAGGATTGGGGAACGCCTCCTCTGATCCTGCCCGCCCGAAGCCAGCCTTCCCTCCATGCGGCCTCTAGGACATGGCACGCTGGTGTGCAGGGGTTCGAAGGCCACTGCTGGAAAGCTCCTTCCGGTCAGGATCACATCTTAGATTTTTGTTTCAGCACCTGGCCCACTGCCTTGCACACAGGTGTCCCAGCAGTGTTTCCTGGATGAAGGACGAAAACTGATGTCACTTTCCACGTGTTCGGTGTCATCCCAGTTCTATGGAAACTGCAGAGCCCACTCAGTGTACTCTCTTCTCAGAATCACAGGGCGCCCTTGGCTGGTAGCGCCACCTCTCTGTGGGTCCCCCTGTAGGAAGCCTGTCTCTTTTTCTTAGTCGTTTCCTCCTGACCCTGTAACATCTCCCTCCAGCTCTGGCTTACTCCAACACACACGTTTCTGAGCCAGAGATTCTAACTGGAAGCTACTGACTACCTCTCCCATTCACGTGATTGGGCCTTCTTACTACTGACTGGTCAGGGCAGGAGGGTCACTGACTCTGACCCCTGACCTTGGCAGAATGACTCAGTCACCCAGGAGCCATTAAGGTGCCTTTCCAGGAGGACCTGTTCTCCAGGGCCTAGACCGTATTTTCCTTGTATGATGCAGGAGGGCATCTTATCTGTTTTAAGCAAGCGTTTATGAGAGGCAGCCCCCCTTGCCCCAGAAGAGGCCCCCACGGAAGAGCGCAGCCCTGAAAGGTGATGGACTATGAATTGTTTCTGGTGGCGATCACTTCCTACAACTAAGTCTCAGTTTTTCCAGTTTCTCTGGTGGTGAAGGGTTGCCTTTTGGTGAAGAGAAAGGGTTTTAATCATGAGTTAAGTGTCATGGGAATCTAACCCAGATTTTTTAAAAGCACGGCCCTCTCAAAAGAGAAATAGTAACGACAATAGTACAGTAATGGCGACAGTAACAATATGGCAGATTATTGAATGAAATGGATTAACTTGAATAAATGCTTTGAATTGCCTTCTCTATTCAAATGTTCTTTTGTATGTCAGTTTTGTTACTGTCACACATTTGATTCTACTCTTTTCCAAGGAGACTATTATGGAACTGTTTGTACAGTTCAGATATCAAGGCTTTGTTTTCCACTGATAAATGTAGAACACCCTAGTTGTAGGGCATATGCTGCTCGTTATGTTTATAGAGCTGCCCAGAGCCCACGCACACTGAGCTGTGAGGGGACATGAGTGTCTCCTTTCACTGCAGGATTTTGTTTTCATTTATATATTTTTTTTAATCCTTATTTATTTTTGAAGCAAGAGAGACAGCAGGAGCAGGGGAGGGGCAGAGAGAAGGAGACACAGAATCCGAAGCAGCTCCAGGCTCCGAGCTGGCAGCACAGAGCCCAATGTGGGGCTCAAACCCACAGGCCAAGAGATCACGACCTGAGCGAAGCTGGATGCCCAACTGACTGAGCCACCCAGGCGCCCCTCATTTATATTTCATTCAGCATCTGATACAGTCTATGTAGCAGGCAAGAGGAATATTTTTACTTTTTTAAGTGCAAAAAGTATAAACTCCTATAATGTCACTTGGGGTATTACCATGGTTTACAGCAAAAAAGGATCTTCATGAGCAAATGGTGTAAAATCATTTTGTAGACCCAGAAACTGCATCCCGTTGTGGTGAAGTAACATCACCCGAGAGGCCAGACCCCAACTGGCTCTTGTGTCTCCCGCCTCTGCAGCCCAGGAGCATAGAAATGAAGTCTGTGAAGCATAAAATAAACAAATACAGAGACCTGTTGGCCTTGTGTGACAGTTGTAATGGTGATACGGGAGAAACATCCTTGTTGAGTTTGGATGAGAAAGGACCAGAAGCATCTTAACGGAAGCAACCGTGGAAGGCAGACAAACGAACGTGTTTTCTTCCTCACCTCCTTACCCTCCCCCATAGGTAGTTTGGAAGAACCAAAAAGAAAGGACTAATGGAAAAAACTAATGACCTCACAACTTCAACAGCAACAGGCCAGTGTATAGCTTCTTGTAAACGCTCATCTTGTTTAGGACTCCGGTCTACATCTAAACATGTTTTTCAAGCCACGGTTTTAAAACAGGGCTTGGGCTTAGGAGGTCATATTCCAGATGTGTAAAGAGGTTCTTTAGCAAAACAGCTGCCCATCTGCGGGCCTTACGTATTTACACGGAGGGTCTGAAGATACATAAGAGCAGTCCAAGGCCCTGCTGCTGAGATTAGCGAACTCTGCAGTCACGTTTTTATCTTTGCCTGGACCCTTCCTGGAGCCTTGTTAATTAAAGCTCTTAGTTTAGCGTAAACATCACCGATCTGCCCCTATTGGCACAGGCAAAAGGACACTAGCAGGGCAGCTGAGTAATGTGTGGACGCGTACACCTCTCCGCAAGGCTCCTTGTCCACCTCAAATTGGGAATTACTGTTCTCTCTTCAAGGTTGGACAGTGAGAGGCTATAATTGTCATTTCACACTTGTCTTTACGAGGCAGAGCTCTGTCCTCTGATTCCACAGTGGATATATGAAAGCCCTCTCCAAAATACTGTGTTTGTAATTTCTATGAACATTTTAAGATGGTTGCTAGGCTTTCTTCATAGGATTGAGTTGACCCATTGCCTCCATTTCGTTTGTAGTGAGTCATAAAGGTGGATTAGGGGGAGAAAAGCCTTTGGTGCCCTAATACTGTTCAGGGAAATGTTCATGAAAGTCAGGGGTGAAAGAGTCCGTTGTGGGAATGGAGGACTCGGCCCTTGGATTTCCCACGAGGATTCACATGGGATCCGCGCTGCAATAAAGACAGCCAGAGCCACCAAGCAGTTTCCTAAAACGAAGGGGCGCTCTCAAGGTGGGAGAGCACGCCCCTAGGTTGTTTTGGGTTTGGATATCATTGGGCCTCCCTGGGTGGTCTCTGAAGGAGGCTGCTGCCAATCCAATGGGAAACTTCTCCCACAGGTTGGGCGATCAGTCTGGTTTTCGCTGGGATCTCCACTTCTCCACGGGTGGGCGGGGCTGGACCTGCAACGCCAATGCATTATATGACCCTGGGGCCCAGGTGGGAGAGGAGAGCACGTGTCCTGTACCTGTGGCTCTTGATCTGTCAGGCCCAAGGTCAGGATGTTGAGCTCCCAGGCTTCTGTGTAGCTTTGTGGGGTTTTTTGGGTTTTTTGTTTTTAATCACTCTCCTTGCCTCCAGCTCATGTCTCTTATCTTTCCCCTTCAGGGACTTGGGACTCTGCCTCCAGGAGTTACTTTCACTTTTTCTTTGTACCAACATGTTGCACAGGATGTTCCTAGTAAATAGAACTTAGTTGATAAAAACTGCCACGAAAGCTTTGATGGTGCTATATAAATGACAGTAATGGCATCTATAAGATGCCTCCCCCTCAGGCATGTGGAGACCACTCCTGGGAGGCAGGTCATGTCTATACCACACATGAATTCATTTTAAGAAATCTTTCTAGGCAAGAATAACTATGAAATGCCCTGCTTGGTTTGTTCATTATATGTTTTTTCCTCTGGTGCTTATGAGAATAAAGCACAATTACTACCTAAATCGCCATGCACATTAATGACGCATTCAGCAAAATGTTAACATTTTATTTTATTTAAAAACTTTTAAATATTTATTTTTGAGAGAAAGAGAGACAGAGACAGAGAGACAGAGCACAAGCAGGGGAGGGGCAGAGAGAGAGGGAGACACAGAATCTGAAGCAGGTTCCAGGCTCTGAGGTGTCAGCACAAAGCCTGATGCCAGGGCTTGAACCCACAAACTGTGTGATCATGATGTGAACTGAAGTCGGACACTTAACCGACTGAGCCACACAGGTGCCCCAAAATGTTAACATTTTAAAAGTATTACGCTACTCAGTGATACTGAAGTGCAACATTTCACCTGGCTCCAGCTACAAGATTTTAGGCAAGTTTGTCACCTTCCTGGACGTCAGGTTCATCAATTTTACATTGTGGTTGGGATGAAAGTAGAATGAATGGTAAACTTAAGTGAAATAATCTAGATAAAGCAACTTCGTAAACTATAACACACTGAACAATAGTTTTACTGGAAGGTTGGTTATCACCAGGGATGTGTCTGGCACTTCTCAAATGTACCCATGGGTCACGTGAAACCATGCAGAAAATGCAGGTTCTGCCTGTATATGCATGTGGGCATGAGGGTACGTTACCTGGTCATGACGTTAAATTGAAATAGTTCCCTTTTTAAGGGGAAATAGACCGATCAGTTCAAGAAAATAATTGGGGTAATAAAACATGAGCTGAGGAACTAGGTGCAACTCCCAGAAAAACAAAAATAGGATGTATATCATTGCTTTTATCTGGAAGTTTTTAAGCCTGCAGAAAAGTTACGAGTATAGAGAACATCCACATACCCTTCACCTCCCAGTTTCACCAGGGAGTCACATTTTGCTGTATTTGCCTTCCCCCTCTCTTTTTGTCCCTCCACATATAATCGTTTCTTCTTTCCCCCCTGAATCATTTGAGAGCCTGTGTAGACACCACTGCACTTCACCTTCAGTGTGCATCTCCCAAGAACGGAAGCATGGTGTTACGTAATTACTACTTCCAGGAAACTGTAATGAATGTTGTCTTCCACGCAGTTCAGATTCAAATCACCCCCCCCACCCTTGTGCTGATAACGTCATTCGGAGCCTTTGGGACAGTGGGGGTGGGAGAGTCCTAGATCCCATCCAGGATCACGCACTGTTCAGCTGTCAGCTTTCCTTAGTCTCTAACCTAGAGGGGTTCCCATGCCTTTTTTGTCTTTGTTTTTGCCTTTAACGACCGACATGTTTGAAGCGCGCAGGCCCAGGCTATGTTGCAGCGTGGGCCCGTTTCGCCTGCCTTCTCGTGATCAGACTGAGATCAAACGTGCTGGGAGGGCACTGCCAGGCCCTTTTCAGTGCATCATATTGAGACACACACGGTGATGTGTCCCCCTGACCAGAAGTCCTAAATTTCATTAGGTTTAAGTTGGTTTTCCCATTTTAAAGGTGTTTTCCCTCCCTCTGAGTTAGTAGGAGATGTGTCCGTTGATACTTCAATACCACATGACCACATGGTCCCCGCCCACTGGTGATTGTCCATTATGAACTATCCATTGGGGATTCTTGCCTCAACCAATTTTTACCATGATGTTTATGAGCTGGTAATTTTCCTATTTCCATCATTTCTTCTACATCAGTTGGCGTTCTGTAAAGAACAGATTTCCTTGGGGCATCTGGGTGGCTCAGTCAAGTGACCAACTTTAGCTCAGGTCATGATCTCGCGATTCATGGGTTTGAGCCCTGTGTCAGGTTCTGTGCTGACAGCTCAGAGCCTAGAGCCTGCTTCAGGTTCTGTGTCTTCCTCTCTCTCTCTGCCCATCCCCACTCATACACTCTCTCTCTCCCTCAAAAATATTTTAAAAAGTAAAAAAAAAAAAAGACTTCCTTTCTCCTTGCTTCACTTATTTTCATTTTTTGTTCATTTAATATTGGAGGTATCACTATGAACTTATGAGTTCTTTTAAATTTTAAATATAATTTTTTTTTTTTGGTAGGCTCCATGTCCAGTGTGGAGCTCATTGCGGGGCTTGAACTCACATTCTTGAGATCAAGACCTGAGCTGAGATCAAGAATTGGATGCTCAACTGACTGAGCCCTCCAGGCACCCTGATTTTAGCCATTTCTATCATGATATTCCAAGTTGGCCAGTGGGAGCCCCTTCAAGGTGGCTCTCATGTCCTTTTGAAATGCCCTCATATTTTTTTAGTATTTTCAAAAAACTGATTTTTCTACCCTAGAATCAGCCATTTCTGCAAGCTCTTTGAGCTTCCTTTAATCAAAGAAAGGTACTTAGAAAGTAAGATCTGGCATGTTCCTTACTGCCAGGGGTATATTTGCTACAGCATCATTCAGAGGACAGACTTGAACATTGGTTGTTAAAAAAAAAAACCCATAGATTTGTTTTTAAATCGGGGGTATCGATACTGATACCCCCTCATGACAGTTCTGTGCCACAAGGCTCTGACACACAGCGAGAGGGGTGTCTGAGCCTCAGAGTATTTAGTTAAGCACTCAGTCCTACAACACACACAACATTGTTTTGGGAGTGCACAGTTCATCAGCCAATATTACTACACACTTTTTTTTGTAGTCATTTGATCTTTTCAATATATTATGACATATATTACAGAGTTATATTAATTTTCTCCTTGTGAATATGCTATTAATTGGTTTAGTATTCAGTTAGGTTTCAGGTTCACTTGCTAATTTGTATTTAATTTTTGGGTTTTCTTTTTCACTAGACTTGTTAATTTTATGTTATATTCTTTAATAGAGAAGACGTCAACAATGCTTGAAAGGCAAAACTATATAAAAAGGTATATTTAAGTTTTTTAAAAATATTTTTTAGTGTTTATTTTTGAGAGAGAGAGCGAGAGAGCGCGCACGCGAGCGCCAACGGGGGAGGGGCAGAGAGCAAGGGAGACACAGAATCTGAAGCAGGCTCCAGGCCCTGAGCTGTCGGCACAGAACCTGAGGCGGGGCTTGAACTCCCAAACTCCTGAACTGTGAGATCATGACCTGAACTGAAGCTAGCCGCTTAACTGACTGAGTCCTCCAGGTGCCCCTATGAAAGGGCATGTTTAGAGAGGTCATATTCCCTTCTCCCTCCCTACCCTCTCCCTACAGGTAACATTAGGGAGGAAAGTTAAACATAAAATCTGCCAACCCAGAAAATCCTCTCCACAAGTTCAGAAAAGAAAGAAAACAGTTTTATTACTGAATACTCACTAAATCAGACTGCGGTGTTCATCATGATGCGCATAAGATGGCGAAGACGGAAGGAAACCCAACTCTTCTGTGCAGCCAAGCAGACAACCCCGTCCCACACTCCATCTCAAGACAAACCCATAGCTAGTCCTCGTGCAGCGGGGTCCGACAGCACCACGTGCTCTATTTCTTTTATAGTTCCTCCTCACCTGGCAGTGGTGGGGGTGGGGGGCGTCTATATTAATTACCTTCATCCTAAGGGAAGGTAAGACGTCTGTGTCTAATGATGAGCAGGTGGTCATATGGAGCGAGGCTCCTGGGCTAACTTCCCACGGTGACCAGGAGAGGGGGCCCTGGCCTCCTTGATGCTTATATTTTTAAGAGCCAGGTCAGGGCCTTTAGGAAAGACATTGCTGGGTGCTAAAGGTTGTTGAGTGGCTTAGTTAGCTTATTTTATTTTATTATTATTTTGTAATGTTTTATTTGTTTTTGAGAGAGAAAGAGAGAGACAGCGTGAGGAGGGGAGGATCAGAGAGAGGGGGAGACACAGAATCTGAAGACAGGCTCCAGGCTCTGAGCTAGCTGTCAGCACAGAGCCCAATGCAGGGCTTGATCCCACAAACCGTAAGATCATGACCTGAGCTGAAGCCGGACACTCAACCGACTGAGCCACCCAGGTGCCCCTAGTTAGCTTATTTTAAAGTTTATTTTATTTTGAGAGAGAGTGCAAGTGGGCAGAGGGGCAGAGAGAGAGAGAATCCTAAGCAGGCTCAGCACTATCGGTGCAGACCTGGATGCAAGGCTCGAACCCAAGAACTGTGAGATCATGACCTGAGCCGAAACCAAGAGAGTTGGATGCTTAACTGACTGAGCCACCCAGGCGCCCCAACCCTTTTATTTACCCTTATCCATAAGAGGTATCATTCATTTTGATTTATCTCTCCTGTGTATAATTTTGCAAATGTAAACAAATAAATATTCTTATTTCACCTTTTCCTTAGGTATCAATTCCTGTGATAGATGCCCACCATGGAGTAGATTTTCCAGACAAAACTGGGCTGAAGCTCTTTCACAAAATACCTGGCAAAGATTGGGGGACCCATCCCTGGGAGAGTGGTGTATCAAGCTAAGCACCCAATTTTGTAAAACTTTCCACTTTCTAACCCTCCAGGGTCCTCTAAAATCTCCATGAGCCAGAACTGTGCCCCTAATATAACTTCAGAAAACCCAAGGTGAATACCTTACCTTACCTTTCAGGCTAAGCCACCCCCAAAACACACAAGACCTAATCAGGAGAAAGCTCCAGAAGAGGGGATCCTGCAGGGAAAAATAACAACATGACAACTGTTGTTTCCTCTGGAGAACGAAGGGCAGTCTGTCCGTAATGGAGGACAGTCCTTGCTTTTGAGCCACAGATCTGTTCACATTATTACCCAGCACTTATTACCTATGTCACCCTGGGTGAGTTTCAGCATGTCTTTGAGCCTCAGTGTCTGCTCGCCCCTTGCTTTATTTCCTTTTATCCCCATCTCCTGCCTGCCCCTCCCCCCCCAGGCAATAATTCCAAAGTGTTTGCTGGGCAGGCATTCTTGCAAAATGTACGTTGTTTTGTGAGCAAGTATCTTTGAAATAAAGGAGTGCTGATGTGCTATATTAAGACTTAAAGACCAGATCATGTTGCAATATGTCAATTGCTACTAAACTTTGGTCTCCAGAAGGACTCCCAGGACAGTGTGAGTTTGGTAACTTAATCTGATTTTTGCTTCACTTCTGACAATTTGCCAACAAGAGCTGGGTTACCCACATTCCACTGCAGAGGGGGAAATGGCCTGTGTCCTCGGAGGAGGGTAAATCTGTGTCCAACATGGGGTGAGAGCCAGCTGGAGCCTGTCTGTGAACAAGACAGGTAGCAGTAGGAAAAGAAAGTCCAGATTGGCCAACTGAAAAAATCTATTTTAATTTTGCTCAACTGAGAGAGAATGGCATTAAACTACAGAGGACATGAGATGAAACCATGTTCGTGGCCCTCGTAATCAGAATGCTGGTGGGTAGCCACCCCGTTCATCTTACCTTCAGAGAAACCGAGTGCCAGCGACCTCACCACCAATGTCACACAACCAGTTTGGTGGCAGACCTAAGTCCCTGACTCCTCCGTATTTCACCAAGCCGCCGGCCAGCGGTGTTGGATGAGACATCCAAAATATTGCTCCCAACAGCACGCCTCACCTCCCAGCTATTTACAAATGTGACCCAAGAATGACGCAAGGAGAGTGAGAAGTATTTCCATCGCTGTTCGCTGCCCTTCACCCCTCTGTCCTGTACATGTTGTGTGTCCTGCCCCTGATACTGTCTCCATAGCAATGGACAGATACCGTAAACACTCTGCAGACCTAGGGATTTCCTTACCATTGGTTAAAGATGCGGCAGTAATGTGTTGCACGTGTGTACAGAACAGGGGTATTTATAGCATTTGTGAAGCTTTGACATCTGCACTGTTGGCCAATTTGCTGGGCTTATGTTCTGGGATGACAATATTTCCTAGGAAACTGAAAATAAATATATTACGAAATTTCAGTGTTCCAGGAGTCCCTCATGTTGTTCTGGTGTCCTGTTATGCCAGTTACAAAACACACCTTTGGCCAGAGGTCCGAATTCCTTGTAATCCCATGGGATCCTTTGAAACTGCAGGAATCTGGCAGAATGGCTTCTCTGTGGATAATAAGAGCAGACTTTAACTGACCTCTCCCTGTGACCCAGGCATGAATTATGCTTAGAGCCTTGTTTGTGTTCTTTAACCCTCACTAACCCTTAGGGAGTAGGCGCTACTCCCATTTTCCAGGTTAGAAAACTGAGGTCTGATGAAATTGTGTAGTTCTTTAACAGTCAGAGCCAGTGAGTGGTAGAAACAGGAATCACGCCCGATCCCTGTGAGTCCAAAGCCTATGTTTGTAATGTGCTTTCATGGCATGGCTCGTTGGGTCTGGATGACAGATGTAAACAGAATAAAAGCATTCCCTGGGGTAAAAAGAGTCACAGTGAAATACACTACTCCATGAAATACATATCCAAAATGGATGGACCCCACCAACTAACTGCTTATATAGATGTTACTCCAGCTAGGGGTGCCCGGGTGGCTCAGTTGGTTGAATGTCCAACTTCGGCTCAGGTCATGATCTCATGGCTCATGAGTTTGGTGAGTTCGAGCCCCATGTCAGGCTCTGTGCTGACAGCTCAGAGCCTGGAGCCTTTCTCCGATTCTGTCTCCCTCTCTCTCTGCCCTCCTCCGCTCACACTCTGTCTGTCTCTCTCTCTTTCTCTCAAAAATAAACATTAAAGGGGCGCCTGGGTGGCTCAGTTGGTTAAGCATCTGACTTCAGCTCAGGTCATGATCTCACAGTTGTAGATTTAAAAGGTGTTCAAGGACCGTGTAACGTTAGGTCACATCTTAGTGTGAGGACCAGCTCCTTCGTAAGTTGTCCTTCGGATGGGGCTCTTGTGCAAACAGGTGAGGAAGAATTCTTGAGAAGTTTTTGGTGCAAAAAGGCGATTTTACTGAAGCACAGGTATAGGACCCGTGGGCACTGGGGTTGTGAGGAGTGACTGATGATACACTCTTAAGTTAGCCGGGCTTAGGGAGAGCGTAAGTCTCTAAGGACTTTGAAAGCAAGGCTTTCAGGGCCTTGAGGGACTTGCTACTGTCTAGATAGGATTACTTTTAATCTTTAATAAAACAAAAACCTTAAGGAAGTAAGACAGCCATGAGTTCCTTGAAAAAGGTCACATTCTGCATGTTTCAGGTTTCTGTCAGTGGGCTGCAGGCTGTACGGAGATTTGATTTAAGCGATATTTCTTTTTTTTTTTAATTTCTAATGTTTTTATTCATTTTTGAGAGACAGAGTGTGAGCAGGGGATGGGCAGAGAAAGAAGGAGACAGAGAAGCCCAAGCAGGCTCCAGGCTCTGAGCAGTCAGCACAGAGCCTGACTCAGGGCTCGAACTAACAAACTATGAGATCATGACCTGAGCCGAAGGCAGATGCTTAACCGACTGAGCCACCCAGCTGCCCCAATTTCAAATTCTATGTTCAAATTATCATAAGCAGACTAAAAAGACAATAATGAAACTGGGATAAATATATGAAATTTAGCTCATAGACCAAGGTGAAATTCCTTACTATCTAAAGAACTCCCAGAATTCAATAAGGAAAAGCTTTATAACACAATAGAAAAAGGATGATATGCATATCTAGGTCACAGAAAAGGAAATACAAGTAGTTCTGAATATTTTTAAAATGTTTAATGTTTTTAATTTATTTTTGAGAGACAGAAAGACAGCGAGAGCGGGGCAGGGGAGGGTCAGAGAGAGAGGGAGACACAGAATCCGAAGACAGGCTCCAGGCTGTGAGCTGTCAGCACAGAGCCTGATGCAGGGCTCGAACCCACAAACCATGAGATCAAGACCTGAATTGGAGTCGGATGCTTAACTGACTGAGCCACCCAGGCACCCCAGTTCAGGATATTTTAAAATGTCCTAAATCTCACTCATAATAAAATAAATTCAAATTCAAACACTCAGAAAATAATTTCCCACCTATCATGCTGAAGCTCTGGAACTTGAGTGAAGGAAAGGCAGTTTTGCACACTGCCGATGAGAGTGTACATTGGAGTCGCCTCTGTAACTCAATTTGTCATTATCGATCAAAATTGCAAATGCATATAGTCTCTGATCCAGAAATATAGATATATTCTCATGCATGCAAATAATGTACAAAGTTCTTCACTGCAGCATTATCTGTGATAGCATACCATAAAATATTATGCAGCTATAAAAGAAAAAGAATGAAGAAGTTCTTTTATGTGCTGATATGGAAATGCCTCTAAAAAATAAGCAGAGACAAATAAAGTGTATGTGTCTGCTAATATTTGTAACAAAAGAGAATGTCTGCATGTTTATTTGCTTATATATGAATAAAATAACTTTGAAATTAAACAGGAGTATACATTTTTATTCTACTTGTGTGAGTGTTTTTCCCTAAACTTACACATTTACTGATTAAATAAGCTAGCACAATTTTACTAATGGTTAAGTTTGTAAATGCAAAGCTGTGTTTAACTAAAATTATATTATTACACTGATGCATTGTTTTTCAAGTTGTTTTATAGTTGACCAGCTTGAAAATAATTTCTAAGATCTTTAGGTAACTTAAAGCCTTGGACTGATTGATTTGATTAGTGGATATTCACTGGGTACCTAGATTATTTCTTTTCTTTTTTTAAAATTTACATCCAAGTTAGTTAGCATATAGTGCAACAATGATTTCAAGAGTAGATTCCTTAATGCCCCTTACCCATTTAGCCCATACCCCCTCCCACAACCCCTCCAGTAACCTTACGTTTGTTCTCCATATTTTTCTTTATGTTTGTTATGGAGACAGAGAGAGAGCATGAGTGGGGAAGGGGAAGAGAAAGGAGGTGACACAGAATCTGAAGCAGGCTCCAGGCTCTGAGTTGACAGCAGAGCCCAATGCGGGGCTCCAACCCAAACCGTGAGATCATGACCTGAGCTGAAGCCAGACACTCAACCGACTGAGCCACCCAGGCGCCCCTGTTCTTTACATTTAAGAGTAGATTATTTCTAAACAAAATGGAATGCGGAGGCATGAAAACTAAGCATAATTTAAGTTTATAGACTTTTGGGGGGTTTTAATATGCTACAGATAGCCTATATCTTTGGGTCTCTTAATGAATGTGTTTTTTTTCACCACTTGGAGAAGCTGTGCTATTGGTCTGCACATGCTGCAGAAAACTGCATTTGAGTCCTCATGAGTTCCGCTCATCCACTGAAATGCTGATGGTGACAGTGGATTGTCACGAGTACTCCTCTGTGAAATGGAAGCCGCTTTGCTTGAAAGTTATCATCAATGAGCATGATTGATAATATGCTTAAGAGCAATGGTTTCAGAGAAAGACAGCTGGGTGCCCTTCTGTTTTTCCAGAAAAAGAGTAGTTTTTCCCTAAAGCAGCAGTATTCACATTGGTTTTTTGGGGGTTTGTTTGGTGAAACTCCCTATGTATTCTTCAAGCATATTGAGGACACCAAATAGCTTTTCTTTGGCGTTGTATCTAGTGATATTTACTGCCTTGGAAGTTGAAATTGAAAAAATTGGAATGCTTATTTAGTAATTCAGTTGAAAAAGAGCAATAATGAATGCATTGCAAGTTAATAGTGTCTTAGCGATGTTAGGAAATTAATTCTTATCTCATGCGTCCTCTGAGATCATTCCTAAAGAGTCAGTTTGTTGTAGAATATGAAACAGCATAATGAAAGATTTAACAATGAAATTCATTTGCCTTGCTTTATAACACCAGAGTCTGAGACTCTATGAAATGTGTTTAAAATATTAGAGGGGGTGCCTGGGTGGTTGAGCGTTTTGGCTTCAGCTCAGGTCATGACCTCACAGTTCGTGGGTTCGAGCCCCACATCAGGGTCTGTGCTGACAGCTAGCTCAGAGCCTGGAGCCTGCTTCAGATTCTGTATCTCCCTCTCTCTCTGACCCTCTCCTGCTTGCGCTGTCTCTCTCTGTCTCTCAAAAAATAAAAAACATTAACAGATTTTTAAATATTAGAAATTTTAGGGGCAGCTGGGTGGCTCAGTCAGTTAAGCTTCCATCTTTGGCTCAGGTCATGATCTCATGGTTTGTAGGTTCAAGCCCTGCATCTGGCTCTGCATTGACAGCAGGGAGTCTGCTGGGAATTTTCTCCCTTCCTCTCTCTCTGCCCTTCCCCTACTAGGGTTCTCACTTTCTCTCAAAATAAATAAAAATAAACTTAAGAAAAAGATATTAGAAAATTGTTCTTAATTTTGGTGGCCCTATCTCCTTGGTTTCCTGTTTTATTGTTACCCATTATATGGAATGTTATTCTTTTTCCCATGTGATCTCCGTAGAAGGCAAACACTCCCAGTTTTATTAGAGTAACTATCTGACTGACTTTTACGTTGATGTTATAATGTCTTTAAGTATTTAAGAAAACAAGGTTTCTTACTTAGGAGACTGCTAAGTGTGGTGTACAGTCATGTCACTTTCTGTATTTACTTTTAAATGTTGTCTGTATTTACTTTCAAGCAGGTAGATAAGCTTTCCCAGGCACTCATGATCCTACCTAAAGTGTTCAAATCTCCTGACAACTTTGGATTTTTGCCTTCCTCAGATCAATCCCAAACATAAAAGAACAGCACAAGAGATTTGTTACTTTGTCTTGTAAAAAGAGAAGTGCCAGAAATAATTAGATCTATTTGATACATTATTATTGATGAAGTTGCGTGGAAAGAGATGGAATTTCTTTTGATCAAAGAGGAGGAAACTGTAGGAAAATTTCTTTCAGTGGAAAACTATGCATGGGCTGTAGTATCCCGTTCTGCACTCTGGTTTTGATTCTGTGGGGGCTGTTTTTGCAATTCTGTAAAATGTAGGTAACTGACGGCAACGAAAAATAGTCCTTGTTTCTAGACATGCACATTCTGTCCTGACGAATCGAGGTTTCCACCCTGGAAGAAGCTGGTATGGGCTTCATTCATGCATTTGTTTCCATGTTCCTTTACTTCTATACATTTGTGCTTTTAAACTTCTTGTTTGGGCCAATTATAATCTGCTTCATTCCCTTATTGAATCAGTGAAATAAAATCCTTAACATATGTTTGTGTTATATCTATTTGAGAGTCACAATTTCATCTTTTAAAAGAATGTATCTTTTTCTTTATTTTTAATGCTTATTTCTTTTTGAGAGAAAGAGAGACAGCACATGAGCAGGTAAGGGGCAGAGCGAGAGGGAGATACAGAATCCCAAGCAGGCTCCAGGCTCTGAGCTGTCAGCACAGAGCCTGATGCGGGCTCGATGTCATGAACCAGGAGATCATGACCTGAGCCAAAGTGAGACGCTTAACTGCCTGAGTCACCCCCCAGGCACCCCAAAAATGTATCTTTTAATAATGCATTGGACAGAAGCCCT
>NW_021916886.1:0-1123 GCF_006229205.1 Suricata suricatta | reverse complement strand
TGAGGGTTCTGTTTCTTACACACCCCTTTGTCTCTTCTGATGAAAACAGTTTCCTGTAGTGCTCACAGCTGGCCTTAGTCCTTTATAAATCCAATAACTTTGCTGAGTGAAATGATATATGGAGAAAAATAGAAGTGATTTGTCAGAATTGTGTCATTGAAGATCTAGTAGGATCCTTGAGAACAGACATTGCACATCATTTGTCCATATGCCTTCAATGCCTGGTACATAATAAACATGACCAGCACCAGTCCCCTCTTCGTCCTTATACCCCCTCCCCCAACCCCCGTTTTGAGTTACTGCTCTTAGTAATTAGGCACTACTGTTATCTCTGTGTCCACTTCCTACACTCCAACGAACCCTAAGATTCTTTTTCCTCAAAACAAACAAATAAATATCTTCCTTCAAATGTAGTAATATTGCTTATTCCTCCTTGAATATATTTGGCCAGGAGTTCTAGATACTGGGTCTTCTTTTTCATCCTTCTAGTCATTTTCTTGGCCAAAAGCTGGTGCAGGCTGCAGTAAGGTATGTCTGGCAGGATGGTTAAGATCTCTAGTTTCTAGTTCTACCCTGAAGGGCACACACTCAATTTGGGAGTCAGCCGGAATCTCAGTGTGTAGGTTCTGTTTGAGAACGTGGTTGAAAGGGAACAAGGAGAGCCAAGGGTGGAATAAAGCCCTAGGGACAGAGTTGTGCCTGAATGATCAGCAGTATGGAGCTAGTTTTCTTAGACTCAGTTATCCTTACAAGTAGGTCCTTATCACTTCCCTTTGCCTCGGTCCAAGAGCTTTATCATGGTTTTGTTGTGCCATTATTTTAGAATCCCTGATTCTTGGATAACATAAACAGGGGAGATTTGGAGACAAAAAATAATTAGGAAAACACCCCATTTTCCATTACTCAGATCCTGGTCAATTTCAGTGATGTGACACAGATGGTTCTAGACCCCTGGAAAGCCTCTGACTGCTCTTCATTTCTAAGTCAGTGTTTCCACAACCTAGGATGTTGTGCACACAATCAGAAGAAGTCATTCAGAGATGAGGTGGCCATGGTGCTCTCAAATATTCACTTTCCCATGGGGCCCTTTCTCCGTGTGAAGGTAGTGGGGTTTTTGTCCTGT
>NW_021916885.1:0-1123 GCF_006229205.1 Suricata suricatta | reverse complement strand
TATGGGAGGGGTCTGAGAGTTCCCCTGAGATCAAACTATACACAAAAAGAGAGGGGGGAGAATATTTAGGAACAGCTATGAAGAGAACTTTGATTTGACTAATCTGGGATTCTTTCCCATCTTTAACCACAAGAAGAGAATCAGAGGCATAAAAGTCCTGTGCAAATTAGTTGTCACTAATGTCTTGAGCATTCCAGATACCCATTCTTGCTCTTCTTCCCCCATGATAAATGATTATGGGATCCCAGCAAAGGTCAGATGTTCAGGATGGGCTCTAGAAGAATCCAATACATTTATCACTTTGTTACATTAAATTTCCTCCAAATCTACAGAGCCCTGGCTGTAAAAATTACCCTAAACCTAGGATTTGAGGTGGATGCAGGGCAGTGCGGGTGTGTCGGGGGCAGAAAATAGCAGGGTAATATTTCATTTATATTTGACCACTCTATCCTGATATTGAGGTTTTTACTCTAGGAATTTCTATGCCAAGATGCATAACTTGATTGACACCCTTTGAATTAAGTTAGAGACTAGGAATTTGAGGGGCGCCTGGGTGGCTCAGTCTGTTGAGCGTCCAGCTTCAGCTCTGTCATGATCTCGTGGTTTGTGGGTTCAAACCCTGCATCAGGCTGTGCTGACAGCTAGCTCAGAGCCTGGAGCCTGTCTTCGGATTCTGTGTCTCCCTCTCTCTCTCTGACCTCCCCTGCTCATGCTGTCTGTCTCCCTCTCTCAAAAAAAGAAAATCATTAAAAATTAAAAAAACAAAGAAACTAGGAATTTGCAAGAGATGATTAAAAACCTTATTTGGGGCCATCCATAGCATTTATTTATTTTAATTTTGTAACCCTACCATCATCTGTGGACATCTAACTTTTTGACATTTTGGTCAGATTCATTTGGGTGGTTTGATTTTAATAGGATCTTTATTTTTTTGCCCTATAGCCATCCAACTTTATTTTATTTGTTTTTTATTAAATAGTTTATTACCAAGTTGGTTTCCATATAACACCCAGTGCTCTTCCCCACAAGTGCCCTCTTCCATGACCATCACCCTCCTTCTACTACCCCCTCCCTCTTCAGCCCTCAGTTCATTTTCAGTATTCAAGAGTCTCTCATGATTTGC
>NW_021916884.1:0-1123 GCF_006229205.1 Suricata suricatta | reverse complement strand
TGTAAAAACTCTTCAAATACTCCCAGAAAAGGTAATATCCATATGAAAAATTCAGATTTTTTTAAGTCATAAGTTTATTCTCTGGTTTGCTTTAATAGAGCATTCAAATTGGCAGTAACCTCAAACTGAGGCATCCAATTTCATACAAATTTGCTTGTGCCAGCCTCAAACGGACACAGGTCCTTTCTCCTTTGCAATCAAATGATTTAGGCAGCAACAACACCTAAACAGTGGTGTTTATATTCTTCTAAACTTAATGGAAAAATACTTGGTCACTAAACAGTTCAGGCTTTAGTCACTGAAAAGGTACAAGTCACACAAAGAAAAGTAAATTCTTGGGGACATCGGCCCAACTAGACCACCAAAGCTACCAACTCCCAGCAGAACAAGGTTATCACAGAAGATAACACTGGGAAACTGGTAATATTTGGTGGAGAAAATATTCTGAAAATTAAGCTTTTCTAATACAGCACTAATTTACCTTGATATAGATTTTCTTCCCATAGTTTAGAGGTCTCACATCATGCCACAAGTATGAAAGTCTCACTGACTCGTCAAAATAGCTCATGACCATACAGCGATGGCTATATTTACAAAACCCAAATTTTTAGCTGAAGCTATATGAGTAATAAGCATAGTTAATATAAATTTTTAAATATCTGAACTAAAAGACAAGATATGGAAAAGCATTTGAATATATTAATTATAAAATTATGATAAAGAGTTAGGTAATTGGTAATTCTTTTGTAATCAAAGTCACTAATTCTAGGAAAAAGGAAAAAGCCTGACTTGAGGATAAAACAGGAAGTGCTGCATGCTGTACACCTTCCTTAGTGTCCTGCTATGCCAAATTTGGTGCACATTCATTTACTGACAATTTTTCTTAGTCAAGGCAAATAAATATTAATGCTATTGATCTCTCTCATTACAATGTGCTCTTAATTACCACCATATAAACTACCTGCTCTGCAGACTACCTCAGTGTAGTAGGCTGCCATATAAAGACATTACTAAAGCACTCTCTTCCTTGACAATTATGCTCCTGAATGGTCTCTTTTCTGACGTTATCCCTACAACGTCCTTATTAACTTTCTCATTAAGCCCTAATTTTTCTTTTCAGAAC
>NW_021916883.1:0-1123 GCF_006229205.1 Suricata suricatta | reverse complement strand
AAATACTTTTTTCTGTGGTATAGATCTGAATGGGCTCAAATTGGAAGTATTTGGTTTTTTTCCTGATATATAGGAAATTCCCTCAGAAAAATGTTAGTGGTTGTGAAATTGTGTTGCATTCCTGAATTTCCAGTCAGTTTAGGCCACTCGGTGTGGTAGTTGGTAGTAATATGGAGCAAATTTTATTTTTATTAGTCTGAGTTGATGATCTGGACATATTAATAATGGTGTTACATGAAATAGTGAGATTTTCAGACCAGCAATATATTCATCCTTGTAAAAATGAGTTGGTTTCCAATAATAGTTTACTTGGCCCTAAGAAGTACTGATTACATTTAAAGCCATAAATCCAAACTTTAAATTGGCCACTGTACCTATAAGACAAAAAAGTCAGGGAACACCAATTGTTTCTCATTTCTGCTTCACCATATTAACCCTCCATCTGCCGTCTTAGAACTAAGCCCAGTCACCAAGTCCAAATACAATTGATTCCTGTTTTTCGTAGTAGTTCTGTTCTATAAAGTGGCAGCAAACACTGAATTAGTGTACATTGACCCAAAGTCCTATGGGAAATACAAGGTTAAATTCCTATGAACCACTGGTCATAGCATTTTCATCAGCTGATTGGTACATAACCTTATTTCATATGCGTTACTGTTTAAAGACACCTGATTTATTTATTGTTGGTTGATTAACTTGAATTCATAGCCAACAGCACTATAACTCATATGAAAATGAAACTTACCTAACACACACATTTTCTTCATAAGGTACATCAAAGGCTTCTTGCATTAGGAACACTAGACAGCATTTGAGCACTACCCATCAGAGCCACTTTTTTTTTTTAATTTTTCCCTGGTTGAAGATTTATTTTTTTTTTATTTTTTTACTTTATAAAGTTTCATATTTTTTTAATATATGCAGTTATTTTCCATCATTTACAATACAGTAGTTGCAATGACACTCCAAACAGAAAAGCAAAGTAAAAAATCAAAACACCAACTTCTGTTTCATGTAATTAGACTTATACAGAAATTAGAAGGTTAAGTAACAACTAGTTAATCACCTAATTTCACAGCTATCTGAAGTGGCAATCGTTATATAGCAGCTTATCTATGATACA
>NW_021916882.1:0-1123 GCF_006229205.1 Suricata suricatta | reverse complement strand
AACCCACAATTTATTTTTAAAAAAGGAAGACAGGAAGGAAGACAAGCATAGTTGGTTGTACAAAACTTAAAATATTTTAATGGCAAAAGACATAATAAAACAAAAAGACAAACGATGGATTTTGAAAATATATTTGTAGTGCGGAGGAAAAGCACTGATCAGTCAGTTACTTCTCCAGATTCTCTTGGACACCTACATCCAGGAACTCCGGAGGCACTAGGAATGCAAGAGGGACCCCAAGGGCCAGGCCCTATTGAAAGGGTTTACATGTTGTACTGAATTGAATTATGTGCCCCCAAAAGATACGTTGAAGTCTTTAAAAACATTTTAATGTGTATTTTTGAGAGAGAAAGAGTGAGCAGGGGAGGGGCAGAGAGAGAGGGAGACACAGAATCTGACGCTAGCTCCAGGCTCCGGGCTGTCAGCACAGAGTCCAATGTGGGATTCAAACTCACAAACCACGAGATCATGACGTGAGCCAAAGTCAGACACCCCAAGATACGTTCAAGTCTTAACCCAGGTTCTCATGAATGTGACCTTGAATGGAAACAGGGTCTTCGCAGATGTGGTCAAGCTATGGTGGCCCCAAACCAATGAATGTAATCCTTATGGGAGGGAAATCTGGACCAGATACACAGAGAGGAGACAGCACCAAAAGACACAGACACACAAGAGGAAGCAGTCAGATAATGGAGTAATGGCAGCTCTTCAAAGCCACAGAATGCCAAGGACCCTCAGAAGCTGGAACAGTCAAGGAAGGGAAGGGAGGAGGCATGACTCTGTGGACACCTCAGTCTCCGACATCTGGTGCCCAGGAGTACTCTCTGTGGGAGAATAAATTTCTGCTGTGTTGAGCCATCTAGTTTGCGGTAACTTGTTACAAGTCCCTAGGAAACTAATACACATGTATGTGCTCATTTATCCTAATAACAATCCTATGATGGAGCTATGCCTATGATTTCCATCTTAGGGGTAAGGAAACTGAAGCATAAAGAGGTTTGCTCAGGGGCACCTGGGTGGCTCAGTCGGTTAGGCGTCTGACTTCGGCTCAGGTCATGATCTCATGGTTCGTGGGTTCGAGCCCCTCGTTGGGCTCTGTGCTGACAGCTCAGAGCCTGGAGCT
>NW_021916881.1:0-1123 GCF_006229205.1 Suricata suricatta | reverse complement strand
GAGAGAAGGAGACACAGAACCGGAAGCAGGCTCCAGGCTCTGAGCTAGCCGTCAGCACAGAGCCTGATGCGGGGCTCGAACCCACGAACATGAGATCTGACCTGAGCCGAAGCTGGAGGCTTAACCGACTGAGCCCCCCAGGCGCCTCTGAATGATTCATTTTTTTAAATGTTTATTTATTTATTGAGAGAGGGAGATTGAGAGAGAAGAGCACAAGCAGGGGAGGGGCAGGGAGAGAATCCCAAGCAGGATCCCCACTGTCGGCACAGAGTCCGACGTGGGGCTCCATCTCACGACCTGAGCCGAAATCAAGAGTCGATTGTTTAACCGACTGGGCCACCCAGTCGCCGCTTGAATGACATATTCTAAGGGAGGTTCCTCTTCCATTTACTGGGTTCAAAACCTTGGTTAAGTGCAGGAGAAGAAAGGTATTTGTATTCTGATTTCTTTCACCTCTTCCCTTTGTTGTTTTCCCTCTGGTAGTCTAGAAGTGGTAATCATAATAACAATAGCTATCATTTACAAAGGACTTACTGCATCTGCAAAATGATATCTATACGTGTTCAATTATATATATATTGTATATATATTTATATTGTGTATAAAAATGCATAATACTATTATACCTAAGTATCTAAAGGTAAATATATAAATATTATATTCTTTCATCTCTGCAATAACCTTCTGAGATGTGTATCCCCTTTTGCAAGAGCTAAAGCCCAGGTTAAGTTGACCAAGATCACGTAGTCCGGAGCCTGGAGCCTGGAGTGGAGATCGACTCCCCACTGTCCGGTGCCAATGCCCTGGGGCCCCACCCCTGTCCGCCTGGCCTCCCGCTCGCCCACCCCAGCATCCCTCGCGTCCTGAATGTGCTGCTCCTGTGTTTTTCAGGCTTTGGTTGCTCTGCCCCATTTTCCACATGGGACCTCCGTGGAAGCTGGCCCTACTTCTGCTGCGGCTCATCTGGCACATTGGCAGGGAGGCTGGGAACTGGAGGGGTGGCGCTGGAACCCGGTCCCCTGCTCTGTGTCCCTGGAACGACTGTCCCTAGCCTCTGCCCAGAGCCTCTCATCACAAAAAAATATGTCACAGTGTGATTTGTGAAGGATGTCAGGACGGTGGG
>NW_021916880.1:0-1123 GCF_006229205.1 Suricata suricatta | reverse complement strand
AAGTGAACAGCCAGGGGGAGAATTGAGGCAGAGAGAACCCCACATAAAGATGACTGTGGGTTCCTGAAACAGAAAATATGGCTGAAATAAGAAAGTGGCCCAAGATAAGTTCTGAGAGGTAGGCTGGGGCTACATCCTATAAGACCTTTTAAGTCATAATCAAGATTTTGGATCTTATTCTATAAAATAAGAATCTTACTCTTATTCCAATAAGAAAGAATTAGAGGACAGAAATATGAGCTGATTAGGTTTTAAGAAGATCACTCTAACTGCTATGTGGGGAATAGATTAAATGGAGGTATAAAAAATGATCATGATGCCTAACATCAGAGTAAGTTGATGACCAAGAGATTCAGAATAATGAATGTATTTTACATATATTTTGGAGAAAGTCTGCAGGAATTAAAATTGGATTTTGGTTAGGAGGAAAGAGGATTTTAGGATTGCCTATGGCATTTGGCTTAAACAACCAGATGGATGGCAGTGAAATGCTATAATAGGAAAGACCAGAGAGGCAGAGGTTGTGTTCTGGGAATGTGGAACATAGACTCTAGACCTCCATTTTGGACATGTTAAATGTGGAAGACATCTAAGTGAAGGTATCAACTGGACAAACACTCAGAGCTGGAGGGGGAAATTAAGGATGACATTTAAGTCTATGGAAATATTCATCATCACCTAGAGGGTATAGAGAAAGGGAAAGGGCCAGCCCTGAGGAATATCAACATCCAAAGGTCAAGCAGAAGAGGAAATAACAAAACTGATGGAAAATGAATGAAGTAGGAGAGTGGTGTTTTAGAAGCCAAGAGGAGGAAGACTTTCTAGAATGAGTGAAACTCAATTTGATTAAATATTGCTGAAAGATTGACTACAATGAAGACAGAAGTATCTATTGGATTTAGCAAAATGGAGGTTGTCAGTGAGCTTGACGAAAACTATTTCACTGGTGCTTTGGGGATGGAAGCGAGATGATGGGTTGTAGAGTTCTGGGGGAAGAAAGTAGGAAAAACTCATCTGAGAAATATGCCTGGAAGGAAAACAGAAATGGGAGTAGCTAAAGAGGAATATGTGAGTTAGAACATTTTTATGCTAATGAGAGTTGAATAAATAGAAAGGGAGAGGT
>NW_021916879.1:0-1123 GCF_006229205.1 Suricata suricatta | reverse complement strand
ACAGATTAGTGGTTCTTTGGATTTTATAAACACTAAAGCTGCTGTGGCTCCTAGAATTTCCAAATAATAGGATTAGAGTTTCAGAAACTTGGGATGAGACCACAAAAGACCTTTGCTTACTCTGTATTTACATAAGAAACTCCAGGTTTTTCTTGAAACGGAGGAGGAGGATTTGGGGGCAGGGAACTGGCTGATGAAAAACAGGGGAGTGCTGAGCGGCCCCACATGGTCATCAACCTGTCAGGAGGGGAGATGCGCTGTTACCAATTTCAAGTTAAAAATACTCTTGGAAAGAACATCCGCCATAATCCTATCTCAGTCTTTCAGCTCAAAACGATCCATTTCCCAGTTTCATGGGTAGCCGATCAGGGAGCCTTTTCTTGTTGCCCTGATGAATGTACGATTTCTTCCCCAAACTCAGGAAGAACGTGTCCACTTTACTCTGTTTTTATCATCGCACAGCGTGTCCCTCTCTGCTTGTGTGCCATCATTTGTCAGTCCCCCCTCACATCCACCTGTTCTCCCGTGTTTTGAGTCTGGGGTCTCTGGACCCTCTCTTCAGGGGTCTCCCACCATTCAGACCTGTGGCCTCTGCCTCTGTCCTTTGGGGCTGTTAGAGCAAACCCCACAGACCGGGTGGCCTTCAGTGCGAGAACTTTACTTCTCCAGCCCCAGGGGGTGGGAGTCGGAGATGAGGAATCCGCCTCTCCTCCTGGCTCGCAGACAGCCAGCCTCCTGCTGTGTCCGCAGTGCGAGAGCAGAGGCACCAGGCAAGCTTCCTGTGACCCTATTGGTGAGGGCTCCAGCCCCAGGACCTCATCCAGTCCTAGTCACCTCCCAAAGGGCCTGCCTTCCTGACACCAACACATGGCAATGGCGGGCGGGGGGGTCACATTTGAATTCTCGGAGGATACCACCATTCAGTCCATATAACATCTACAGAACCGTCACCTCACATTAAAACACTTCAGTTGGGGCGTATAATTATGTATTGGAAAAGGCATAGACCTTATGTGTGTAGTTTTATAAGTTTTGACAACTGTACATACCCGTGTCACCAATACTCCCATCAAGGTATAGGATGTTGTGACCATCCTACAAAGTTTCCCCCTCCCCTTTCAGG
>NW_021916878.1:0-1123 GCF_006229205.1 Suricata suricatta | reverse complement strand
GTTCTGAAAAGAAAAATTAGGGCTTAATGAGAAAGTTAATAAGGACGTTGTAGGGATAACGTCAGAAAAGAGACCATTCAGGAGCATAATTGTCAAGGAAGAGAGTGCTTTAGTAATGTCTTTATATGGCAGCCTACTACACTGAGGTAGTCTGCAGAGCAGGTAGTTTATATGGTGGTAATTAAGAGCACATTGTAGTGAGAGAGATCAATAGCATTAATATTTATTTGCCTTGACTAAGAAAAATTGTCAGTAAATGAATGTGCACCAAATTTGGCATAGCAGGACACTAAGGAAGGTGTACAGCATGCAGCACTTCCTGTTTTATCCTCAAGTCAGGCTTTTTCCTTTTTCCTAGAATTAGTGACTTTGATTACAAAAGAATTACCAATTACCTAACTCTTTATCATAATTTTATAATTAATATATTCAAATGCTTTTCCATATCTTGTCTTTTAGTTCAGATATTTAAAAATTTATATTAACTATGCTTATTACTCATATAGCTTCAGCTAAAAATTTGGTTTTTGTAAATATAGCCATCGCTGTATGGTCATGAGCTATTTTGACGAGTCAGTGAGACTTTCATACTTGTGGCATGATGTGAGACCTCTAAACTATGGGAAGAAAATCTATATCAAGGTAAATTAGTGCTGTATTAGAAAAGCTTAATTTTCAGAATATTTTCTCCACCAAATATTACCAGTTTCCCAGTGTTATCTTCTGTGATAACCTTGTTCTGCTGGGAGTTGGTAGCTTTGGTGGTCTAGTTGGGCCGATGTCCCCAAGAATTTACTTTTCTTTGTGTGACTTGTACCTTTTCAGTGACTAAAGCCTGAACTGTTTAGTGACCAAGTATTTTTCCATTAAGTTTAGAAAAATATAAACACCACTGTTTAGGTGTTGTTGCTGCCTAAATCATTCGATTGCAAAGGAGAAAGGACCTGTGTCCGTTTGAGGCTGGCACAAGCAAATTTGTATGAAATTGGATGCCTCAGTTTGAGGTTACTGCCAATTTGAATGCTCTATTAAAGCAAACCAGAGAATAAACTTATGACTTAAAAAAATCTGAATTTTTCATATGGATATTACCTTTTCTGGGAGTATTTGAAGAGTTTTTACA
>NW_021916877.1:0-1123 GCF_006229205.1 Suricata suricatta | reverse complement strand
GCACGCGAGCGGGGAGGACGCCTTGCACAACAGAGTCCCATGTGCACATGCGCCAGCGGGGAGAATGCCCCACGGAACAGAGTCCCGTGTGCAAGCACGCCGGGGGGAGGACGCCCTGCACAACACAGAGTCCTGTGTGCACACGCACCAGCAGGGAGAATGCCCTGCGGAACACAGAGTCCCGTGTGCAAGCGCGCCAGCAGGGAGGACGCCAGGCGGAACACAGAGTCCTGTGTGCAAGCGTGCCAGCAGGGAAGACGCTCCACAGAACACAGAGTCCCGTGTGCACACGCGCTAGCGGGGAGGACGCCCCGCGGGAAAAGGCGGCGGGACCCCTCTACCTTGCTGCCTTGACGCAGCCGCGGACCGTGCAACCAAGTGGGCAGACTCACAAAGGTGACAGTGCCTCAGGTCACTTGGCAGAGCCACGCCTCCCCAGCCAGATGGACGGCCAGCAGCAGCCCCTCGTGCAGCTGTGCTGGGCAGTTCACCTCCAGGACCGAGGTGATGCATTCCAGTTCTTGGAAATAGGAAAAAGCGAGAGGCTACTTTGGGGACCTTGAGAAGCCGCAGCGGAGCCTGCACGTGCCACGTGGCTCCTGGTAGGACATCTGCAACAAGGGTGACCTCAACCAGAATGTTTCTCCCTTCTTAGATTTGGGGTTGGGGAAGGCCTCTAGACCCACTCCTCCGTGCGCACCCCAGGTATGCAATCACCCCAAAGCACGTCTGTACAAATAAAAGTGGCAAAGAGAAGCGTGCCGGCCTTGCGATCTCAGCTCGGCAGTGTCAGAACGTCGCAGGCACATCTCTGCTCCGTGCACACATGCACTCCGGGGCAAAGGGAAAGCACGTTGATGCTGCAGAGAGCCCACGGCACCGAGGAGGACACACAGTACGTCCACCACGCACCGAGTATATAGTACAGGTATGCTGAACGTTCTGAGAGTATGCACTATTCCAGAAAGACCTCAATTAGAGATGATGGAAAACAGCCTTCGGCAGCTCAGAGACTGGGCCCCGTCTCTGGGTAGCCACCAGCTCACTGCACTGGAGACTGTTAGAGTCACATTTGCATTTACTTTCTTCCTGTGACAACCTGAGTGGCAAACCTTTTTTTTTT
>NW_021916876.1:0-2222 GCF_006229205.1 Suricata suricatta | reverse complement strand
AGGTCTGACTGAAAAACAAGAGCCAGTCTCTGGCAGATCTGGAGGAAGAGCATTCTGGATAGGGAGAAGAGCAAGTAGAAGGCCTCTGAGCACATTCATGTTTGGTGTGGCTGGAGGAAATCAGGTGAAGGGAAGAATAGTCTGGGATGTGGTAGGATTGTGTTGAGCCTTACAGGTCATGAGATGGGTTTGGGACTTCAGCGTTTGACAAGAAAGTCATTAGGGGATTTTTGCTGGGAGGTGCCATGGTCTGGTGTACCTCCAAAGCAGATTGCTCTGGTTGCTGTATGGAAAGAGGTTTCAGAAGCACAGTTGGAGATAGTTAGGAGGTGACTGCATGACTCCAGGAAAGAAAAGATGATGCCTGGTCTAAGGGGGCAGCAGTGGAGATGGAAAAAAGTAGATGGTTTCAGAATATCATTTGGATGCAGAACCAATGGGACTTGAAAAGAGTCAGATGTCTTCTCCAACCTCCAGCAGTGGCTCCAGGGTGACTTTTCTAAACACAGCCCAAGCCATATTGCTTCTATTATTCAAGAATGCTCCATGGTTCCTCAATGGTTATCAAATAGTTCTAAACACTATAGCTACAAATTCAAGGCCATCTCTGGTTTGTTCCTCCTATTCTCTCCAGAAGACTTCCCTAGCTATATCATGCTTCTTCTTTCTGCTCTAGAAGGTGGCATTTGGTGTCTCTATCACAGTGCTACATTGTATTGAAACTGCCTGCATATGTGTCTATAAACTCCTAAGACACAAAGACGTTGTCTTGTTGATCATTTTATTTCCGTTGTCTAGCTCAATGCTACTGAAGGTCGGGCTTTGGACCAGCAGCATAGCCATCACTTGGGAGCTTGTTTGAATCTGCATTTTGGCAGCAAGGTTCCCAGTGGACTCCTATGCACCTTACAGTTTGAAAAGCTGGCTTCTGTCTTGGATGCAGCAGGCCCTTGTTGAAAGTTGTTGAACTGAACAGAACCAGCAACCCAGTCCAGACTCCTCAGAGTGAAATAGTGATTTCCTTTTGTCAAAATAGACCCAACTCACAAAGTTAGCTTTGTGATTAAACTAGATGCTATGGTTGCACTGAAAGTGTCTGTCACTGCATGGCTGGTGATATTTGTTTATAGTAACACAGAACCAGTAGTTACATTTACTTTAAGCCTAGGAGCTAGAGTTTCAGCAATTTCACACTGAATCAACTCAAATGTCCTTTTCTTGTAGAATACTCTGTAATTTTTTGGTAAATGTCACCCATATAATCTAACACCTAACTTTTTCCTTTGAATAGGTAATACTCTATTTAATGAAGTGTCAAGAACCAACTTTTAAGTACCAAAGGCAGGTACTCTGTCCACATGGGAACTGCTAGCAAACAATGCACAAGTGCTAATTAGCTCATTAACACATCACTCTTGTCCTTTGAGATGCTCTCAATTATTTTTCAGCTTAATGAAATCCATAAGGTCACAAGTTCCCAGTTTTGTCTTGTCTTTTTATACACTCAAGTTGGGTTACTGCACCTCTTCTTTGACAATCCACAAGATGGGAAGAATAGCCCATTCAGCGTCCTAGTTTCTCAGGCCCTCAGACTGAAGAAGATTTCGGGCTCTCAACAGGCAGGAATTCTGATGTGCTTCCCAGGCCCCACTCTCTGGCCGCTCTGTGTCCCTCAGGCATGGGTGGTCATTCCCAGAGCTTGAGGGTAGCTGTGACAGGTCAGCTTATGATGGAGGAAGGGGTAGGGACCTTATCCCAGGACAGCTAGGAGCTCAGGGAAATCAGTGATGTTTGAATTCAGAGGTCTTTCTTTGTCATTAACTCTTAAGACTATTGGTTTTAACTCTTGAGCTAAGACTCAACACAATTCTACCTCATCTCAGACTGTTCTTCCCCTCACCTGATATCCTCCAGCCCCACCAAACATGGATGTGCTCAGAGCCCTTCTACTTGCTGTTTTCCCCACCCAGAATGCTCTTCCACCAGATCTGCCAGAGACTGGCTCTTGTTCTTTAATCAGGTCTCGGCTCAGATGTCACCTGCTCAGAGAAGCCTACTCTGAATATCTGAATTTAATCTACCTCATCAGTCAGCTTTTATCCCATTATCTTGTCTTTGGAGCACTTAGTGGTATCTGGAAATATCTTATTAGTATAGATTAACACACACATGCATGCTCACACTTAATGTAGTATAAGGTCAGTGAGAGCAGAGGACATGAC
>NW_021916875.1:0-1123 GCF_006229205.1 Suricata suricatta | reverse complement strand
AAAAAAACTAATGCCTATCTCAATATATTACATTAATTACATCTCTTATAACATTATTAAAACTATGATCTGTGGTACAATTAAAAAAAAAGAAAATATTTGTCTAACATTATGTGCTGTTGTAAACACTCTACCTATATTAAGTGATTTAATTGGCCACAGTCCCTACGAGGTAGGTAGTTTTATCTCTGTGATGGTTAATTTTGTGTCTGCTTGACTGGACATGGGATGCCCTGATTAAACATTATTTCTGGGTGGGTCTGTGAGGGTGTTTCTGGACAAGATTAGCATTTGGATTGGTGGGCTTGGTAAAGCAGATGGCCCTCCCCCATGTGGGTGGGCATCATCCAATTTGTTGAGGTCCTGAATAGAACAAAAGGAGGAGGAAAAAGGAATTTGCCCCATTTTTTCTTCCTGTCTGCTTGCTTGAGCTGGGACCTCGGTCTTCTCCTGTCCTTGGACTGGGATTTACACCATCAGCAACTCTAGTTCTCAGGCCTTTGGACTTGGACCGTATTACACCACTGACTTTTCTGGGTCTTCAGCTTGCAGCCGGCAGATGGTGGGACTCTTTGGCCTCCATCGCCACGTGAGCCAATTCTTCATAATCCCTCTCTCTCTTACCTATCAATCTGTGTATGTATGTGTGTATGTATATCTATCTATCATCTATCTATCTGTCTATATATCTATCATCTATTATCTATCTATATATCTATCTATCTATCTATCTATCTATCTATCTATCTATCTATCTATATCTTATTGGTTCTGTTTTTTTGGAGAATGCTGCGTAACACAATCCTGATATGACAGATGAGGAAGCTCAGAGAGATTCAGTTACATGTGCCCTTGTCTGAGGTCACATAAGTGGTACGTGGTAGAGATGGGATCACATGCAGATGCTCCAGCTTTCATGGTCTTAAAAGGATGTTACAGATATTGTCAGTGATCCTCCTACATTCCTTGAAACTTTCAGTGAAGCTTGGCCACTTTCCACGTGCAACCTTGGGTCCTACACCATGAAGTCTGTTCTATTTATGCATGCAGCAGGTCAGGAGGGTTTTAGCCTTTAGATGGGAGAGTTCTGGGCACGGTGTTTTGAACTTTTACACAGACTTTC
>NW_021916874.1:0-1123 GCF_006229205.1 Suricata suricatta | reverse complement strand
AGGGGAGTGTGGGTGCGGCCCCTGCCCGAGCAGTCCCGTCTA
Source organism: Suricata suricatta (assembly GCF_006229205.1). Classification (NCBI taxonomy): domain Eukaryota; kingdom Metazoa; phylum Chordata; class Mammalia; order Carnivora; family Herpestidae; genus Suricata; species Suricata suricatta. The sequence goes on along the minus strand of NW_021916874.1, from coordinate 1,081 downwards.
CCCCAGGCGCGCTCAGCAGGGTGGCGGGGGTGCGGGCTGCCAGCCGCGGGGCTGCAGGGTGCACAGCACGGGGTCGAGCGGCTTGAGTGTGGCCTGCTCCTGCAGCCCGTACCGCTGGCCGGGCACCAGTCGGAACTCCAGCCTCTGCAGCAGCTTGGCCATGACCACCTTCACCTCCATCTGTGCAGAGACGGGGTGGTGCGGGAGGCGCCTGGCCTGAATGCAGCCAGCACCCCAGCGGGCCCTGCCCTCCACCCCCGCCCCCTCCCCCGGCCCCGGGGTCCCAGAGCAGGGCTCTGAAATGCCTCCTGGCCCAGGACAAGACACCACCCAGCCCCGGCCTCCTACCTGAGCAAACTGCTGCCCGATGCAGGAGCGGGGGCCCAGAGAGAAGGGGAAGTAGGTGAACCTGGGCCTGCGGGGAGAGGGCTGTCAGGGGGCGGCCCTGTGACGGCTCTGCCACGCCGGTGACAAGCCCATCCCTTGCATCGCTTTGGACCAGGGCTGGCCTTTGCACCCAGCAAACACATCGACGGCTGGCTCCATCGAGCTCCATGTCAGCATTCTGTTGTTTGATCCTCCTCTGGAGCCTTCCAGAAGGAGCCATTATTCTCCCCAGTTCACAGCTGAAGGAGCTGAGGCTCAGACCAAAGCAAGCCCCCTCCCCCCACGTTCCCCTGCCACTTCCATTCTTGGCCAGTCACACGGCCAGTTCTGGGCAGAGGCTGGGTCTGGACGCAGGTGGTCGGTCCCCAGGGCCTGGCTGTCCCCACCACTGTCCTTTAAGGCATTCGCGCCCACAGCAGCCTTCAGAGGGAGCCATCAGTGTTCCCATCTCTCAGATAGGGCCACCAAGGCAGGGGGAGGTACAGCCCCCTGCCTGAGTCACAGGGCTTCCCAGTATAAGGCACTGGTTATAACACTGAGGCCAGTGTCAGCCGGGCTGGAACTCCAGCTCTGCAGCTACCGGCGGCACGTCTTTGGGCAAGTTGCCTTACCTCTCTCAGCTGTGATTTCCTCCCCATGGAAGGGGGCAGAGTGGTCAGGAAGGCCACGTGGGCTCAGGGGTCATAGGCGGTTT